>NC_086317.1:333111145-333313645 GCF_036172605.1 Pelobates fuscus | reverse complement strand
TAATGTGTGCGTGTGTGTCTTAAGCACTTGCCTTTCTCCAGCGCCGGGCTCCCTTGGCGCTGGGGATCTCTCCGCCTCTCAGCTCCGAATGCGCATTCGTGGCAAGAGCCACGCGCGCATTCAAACCGCCCATAGGAAAGCATTTCCTATGGACGTTCAGCGTCTTAGTGAGAATCGCAGAAAATCCTCTAGCGGCTGTCAATGAGACAGCCTCTAGAGGCTGGATTAACCCTCAGTGAAACATAGCAGTTTCTCTGAAACTGCTGTTTTCAGCTGCAGGGTTAAAACTAGAGAGACCTGGCACCCAGACCACTTAATTGAGCTGATGTGATCTGGGTGTCTGTAGTGGTCCTTTAAGTGTATGTGTTTATGCATGCACTGGCGTACATACCGTGGTCGCAGCCCTGCGACCAGGTGCCTGCCGCCATGTGTTGCGGACCCAGCCCGCGCAGAGTAAGCGCGCGCGCGGGTGGGGGCCCACGGATCAGTTTTTGCACCGGGGCCCCATGGGTTGTGTGTACGCCACTGGTGGTGGTCCTCCATATGTGCAGGTTTTTTTTACTTGAAATACTGCATATACAGATATTAGCATTTTTTGTGCTGGGGTTTGTTACACCTGAGGAATGTGTCTCTGTCCTAGACTACCAAATATCAGTTCTGTCAGCGCACACTGTATTCTGGCAATGGACCTTATTGAGCTTCTCCCTTACATACAGAGCCTGCATTGGGAAGCGGTTATCTACCTTCCTAAACTGAAGCCCTATCTATACCTGCCATTATTTATTTGCTTATTTCCCTTTCCCTCCCTCCCAACTCATTCCCTTTCCAGACCCACCGATTTTTGGCAAGTGGGGTCCTAAATAATAAAGTGTGGGGCGGACCTATTGTATTCCCTCAGCCTCCACCAACTGTCAGCAGTGGGGGCTAAAAATAAAAATAACCGCCCCTACCATGTGATCAGGACTCCCCAAGCCTCTAGTCACACCCCACATAAAATAGAATACCCTTCACACCCAAATAATTGTTGCCAGGGGGAAGGAGGAATTAAATTAAAACTTTAATACTTACCATTAGATGTCTTATTTTATCTTATCTTCTTTTTTTTAGCCCCCAAAAAAGGTCAAATAAAAAGCCCTAAGATCGGGTAAAACTATTAAAACATTTTTTTTCAAAAAAGACCCGCTCACAAAAATCTATATTCAACCCGCGAAGGCTCCAGACTAATTTATGAAGGCTTTCCCATGCTGTGCAATTTGAGTCAGAGCGCCAACCAATCAACACTTTCTGACTCAAATTGCACGGTTTGGAATTGCCCCATATTAGTTAATGACCAAGGGTGGGGACACCAGGTCCTCCTCCATTTAGTTAATTCGTTTGTGGGACATGGGGTGGACCCTAGGTCCTCACCTAGTTATTTGTTATACCTGGAATGTACTGCATGTGCTCTCACTTCCCTCTTCCTTTAACTAGTGGTTCCGCCCCTGTGACGAATCACAGGTCGGAGAGCATGGCAGTCGGTCAGAATGTAGAGCAGTAATGTATAGGTTATTTACTGCTGTATTCCTGTCAGTAAAATAACAAAGTAATTATACAGTAAGTGTGCAGGAATAAAGAACGTCTTTTATAACTATGAAGTCTCATGTCTAAGCAGACATGGAGTATAACGGAACGACAAGGCTCTATCCGGTCAGAACTAGAAAAAAAAAAAAAGGTAGTGACACCAAGAAAGAGCACACTGCCATCCACAGATCCCCAGCAAGAACATGGCACTGATAGGCACCTTATGTAAAGTTGAGGGTCTTTGAGTTCCTGGGATGAAAGATTAGGATGGTACTTTAGTGCACAACCCATACTCCCTGAAAGGCAAGTAGCTGTGTCCCTGAAAGCTGGGGGTGCCAAAACAGATGACCCTTTAAGAGACCTACTGTTTCCTGAGAAATCTGCAAGCAAGACACTGGTGGAACTCCTGAAACTATTACAGAATCGCTTCTAGCCAAAAACCACTGGAAATTGCAGAAAGATTTCGCTTTTATTAAAGGCAGCGTCAATCAGGGGAAGATATATAATTAACTACAGATTCATTCATTAAACTGGCCTCCATCTGATCATTGGGGAGTACCTGCCCACAGGTCTCAGGACACAAATACAAAAAGAGAAGTCCTGCGCTTAGTCCCATTACTACTGGGCCAGCAGCAACGACTACAATACACATCAGCCCCAATATATAGTAAAAACCAAAGAAAAGAAAATGTTACCTGCGCTTTCTCCTTAATCCCTATGTATATTTAGACAAATGGAGGTCATTTAGTTGCTCCAATGGCCATTGGAGGGAATGCCCGCCTGCCAACGTCAAGGCAGACCCCCCAAAGCGGGTCCTAACACTGACCCTTCAGCCTGCTTCCTTGAGCTTCTGGCAAAGATATCTCTAATGAGACAGAAAGGGGTATTTTTTATATACACCCCTATACTTATTAACCCTTAATAGGGAACACATGGGATGGGCAGCAGCATTGTAACCAGGCTGTGTGATACAAAGTAAATACAAATACAAAAAGAGAAGTCCTGCGCTTAGTCCCATTACTACTGGGCCAGCAGCAATGACTATTAAGGGTTAATAAGTATAGGGGTGTATATTAAAAAATACCCCTTTCTGTCTCATTAGAGATATCTTTGCCAGAAGCTCAAGGAAGCAGGCTGAAGGGTCAGTGTTAGGACCCGCTTAGGGGGGTCTGCCTTGACGTTGGCAGGCGGGCATTCCCTCCAATGGCCATTGGAGCAACTAAATGACCTCCATTTGTCTAAATATACATAGGGATTAAGGAGAAAGTGCAGGTAACATTTTCTTTTCTTAGGTCTAAAGACACGTTTGTTCTGAAGCCTAATGAGGAAACCACTCAAATTAAACTTTAATTGAGATTGCATCAGTCTTAGAAATGGCTGCCCAGAATACTTAGAAATTGAAACATCAGGTTCACAAAGTCACTCTGGTTATGACCAACTGGAAATACAGATCCTCATCCCAACCGAAGCCAGCTTGCTACCAGTGCAGTAATACAGACTATGACTCCAAAACCTGTAAGAATCAACCTTGTCATCGCTGCAGAAAAATAGGTCACCTCAGATGGGTCTGCAGTAGTAGGAATGTATGAGAAAACCAACCGCAGTACACCAAGGAGAAAATTCACAAGATGGAGTCGGACAATGATGAACCATTACACAGATTATGTATACATCATCTGAACTCATCAATCCTTTCAATGAAAGTAGTAGTCCTTGAAGGAAAGACTCTAAAAGTGGATGTGAGCAATGCTTTCAGTTATCACCATAGGACCATCTTTCCAGCCCCCCCCCCAAAAAAAAGTCCCTCCCCCATGGGCCCGTGGTGCTGGTATTGTGGCTGCACCGGTGCCCAAACACTAAGGGCCACCGGGTGAGCATGTTTCAGCAGGGGCCCGGTTGGGGGCTGTGGCCCTTTAACAGCGCTGCCAGGCCCTGTTACGGCAGCATGGGAGGAAGTGTAGACCGTGAGTCACTTCATCCCACAGTGACCAAGACGATGAGCCGCACGGGACAGAGGCAGAGCCAGGAGGCAGTGTGAAAGCCAGGAAGCAGAGCCAGACTCCAAATCCCAAGCTCCCTAGCCAGCACACTGGACCCCAGGAAAGGTACCCGCAAAGGTGGGAAACTGGCTTTAAAACTGTAAAGTTTGTGTGTATGAGTGTTTTGTGTGTGTGTGTGTGTAAGTCAGTATGCCAGTAACAGTGTGTCTGTCTGTGTGCGTGTGTCTGTCAGTGAGTGTGTGTTTGTTAATGTTGGGCATGGTTGGTGAGCTGATAACGTGGTGCAATGGGCCAGTTGACTGGATTTGCTCCCCAGGCCTAATGCTGCCAGCCCTCCCCTGGTTATCATTCAAAAACACTGGAAACAACTACTGATCCAGGCAACTATCTTTCCAATCAAGCTTCAGACCTATTCCATTTAAGTACTCCACCTACTCAGTTGTGCAATGGTACAGATATCATACATGGGGCAGAAATAGTTTGGAAAATTTCAGACCGCCTCTTTTTGGCAGAGACTGGATTGCTCATCAGGGAATGCCAGACCTCATCAAGAACCCTTGCAACACCCTTACAATCCCATCTGGACAGAATGATAGATGGGTAGAATCCTTGAAACAGCGTTTCAATGACCAGTTAGGGAAAATAAAAAATGACTGTGTGAGGCTCAGGCTGAAACCGGATGCACATCCTAAACTCTTCAAGGCTCGGACAGTACCACTTGTTCTTTGAGTAGGAGTAGAAGCGGAACTAATCCAGCTAAAAGAACAGGCTATCCTTTCCAAGATAGATGATGCCCATTTACTGTGCTCTATATGTGGGGGTTTTCGCATAGTACTGAATTCCCAACTCGATTTAGACCAGTATCCTCTACCGAGACTAGATGACCTCTTTTCCTCACTTACTAGGGAACAGAAGTTCACAAAGACTGATCTCTAACAAGCTTACCTACAGTTTGAGGTCCACCCATCTTCCTGAATATACCTCACCATTAACAATCACAAGGGTTTGTATGAATACAATCGGGTGTTGTTGGGCATAGCACCCGCACCAGTCATCTAGCAAGCAAGATGGATGCAATTTTAGCAGACAATCCTTTTACACAGTGTATATTAGATGACCTGCTCATTACTGGTCATATGGACCAATAACACAAGTGGAACGTAGAGCTACTTCAGGACCATGGCCTCAAGGTGAAGGTAACAAAATGCAAATGTATATTGCCTAAATTGAGTTTAGCGGCGACCTAGTAGATTTTGAGGGCATACACACCTTGGATTCACCCCCTGTGGCACTGGTTGGAGTTTGCTCATGCACCTGGCTCCATTTTACCCCCTTTGGCCCCACCAAATCCACTTTCTTTTAGTACTACCACCTTTACAAGGCTGCCAGATGGTGGCCACCCATAATGCCACCCTCCTGACTACTTACAACTTAAAGAACATATCCAAGGCTTCTGACTGTCCTCCCACATGACCCAGAAAAATCTTGATGCAGATTTGTCACCACAACGTTCTTCGGAAAACTAGTCGTCTGCTTCAGTGAACTTTTTTTTTTTTCTTCAGTAGAGAGGAAGGTGTTATGTCTGGAATGTACTGCATGCTCTCTCACTTCCCTCTCACTTTAACTAGTGACTCTGGCCCTGTGATGACTGACAGGTCAGAGAGCATGGCAGCCATTTTAAGTGAGTCAAAGTGTGGAGCATTAATGTATAGGATGTTCACTCCTGTATTCCTGTCAAACAATATAACTAGAACATTTGTATATAACTATTAAGCATAATATCTGAAGCAGACAAGGAGTATAACAATTATTACCTGGTGCCAGGTCTTCTTTTATTGTTTAGTACACAATCCCCTACTTGCAGCATAGAGTGAGGATTTGTAACATCCTTTATTTACTAACACTAAGTATTTTTTTGGGTATTGGTAAAGTTGTCTGAAAGACCAAAATAACGAAAAAGGCCTTTTTCTAATTTTGCTATTTCAGCTTCTTAGTAGATACCTCCTAAATCTTGTGGGATTGTCAAAGGATATCCAAAAGCAGCTATCTGCTAAATAGTTACTTAATTTGTTACCCTAGAAATATGCCAATCCCATAAGGGTAACATTTTAAGGAGTTGTCTACTAAACAGCTGCAATATGCAGCCGGGGCATGTGGCACAGATCGGACTTTCATTTGTCCAAATGAAATTCCAAAACACAAATATTGGCCAAAATCGTTTGAGCATTCATGCACAAACAGACAAAATTCGGTTCAGACAAAACGAAAATGTTTGCTGCACCCAAGCAGGGGTCAAGTCCTGGGGAATAAAGTGTGGGAACTCACTCGAGTTCCACCCCCACCCCACCACCAAAAAAAAAAAACTTGTATGCATATATAAACATGTACACACACACACTCAGGTGCACACATACACTTACAGAAACACACTTAAAGACACACACATACACACACAAACAAATTCACAGATAGACACACACACTCCCACCAACACACAAATACACTCACTCCCAGACACACACACACATACATACACACACACACACACTCACTGTCATGATCGCCACCGTGACATCCCGACTGCCAGACGTGGTCACCCCAGAAGCGGCCAACAGGGGATTTGGACCGTGGTTCTTCTGGACTATATCCTGATATGTGTAGCGGATTGGTACCGGGCTGTCCTACAACATGTATGGGAATAATTGTATTCGGTCATATTGCTAGTTTAATGTGTGTGAACATGCATAGAAATCATTGTATCCGGTCATATTGGCAGTTGAATGTGTGTAAAGTACTGTATTCCTCTGGTTGTTCGGTAGAATCATTCGAATGAAACAAGGGAATGAAACTACCGAACAACCAGACCACCCTGTGTAAAGTGTGCCTTCAATTACCGTTTGCAACAATGTTGCAAACGGGTAATTACCTATTCGTGCAGTGTGGTCTTTGTCCTCTGGGTGGCCGCCATTCGGGATACGAACACGTGGCGGCGGCCATCTTAAACTGCCGAACAGCGGTGTTTTGCCGTCGAGTGTCTGGAACCGAAATCGGACACTTGACTAGGCAACCACCGCTGACCCCTCCAGACTCCCAATACTTCGTGGGGAAACTACCGAACGGCCCGCCGTTCGGTAGAAAGAACCCCACGAACTAGGGGATTCATCCGAATCCCCGTCAGGCCACTTAACAGCAATAATTCACCTGTTTGTATTCGCCTGTTTGTGACCGACCGCAGGGCCAAAATGCATGGAACTGTTTTCGGATACTTTACCCCTGCGGTCGGTCAATACTTTAAAGTCCCATAACTCCCGAACGCTTTATCCAAATGGGCTGATTTTAAAATATGTTGTTCCTCCAGACTAGGGCTATCTGGAGATATTGGATTTGTGGATGTACCCCAAGTATTTAGGGTACATCCAAAACTCTGGTAAAACTATGTACATGATAAGGGGATTATGATGCTAGAGGAGGGGAGGAGATGTGTGGGAGGTTACTGTTCACAGATTGGATAATGTCTTAAGTGATAGAACCTCCTCCCTTGCATGGGAGAGGGCTTTATAAGGAACTGTGGAATAAAGCTTGTCAGTTCTACTCCTGAAACTGTGTGTCGTCCAGTTATTGGGATTGCGATGGGGATATTGCTGTATTACTCTACCTGCTAGAAACCTTGCCTGTGGACTTATCATCACCCTGTTCCTGAGCCTCACTGGGATCTCTAGTGGAGAATAGCTGTGAAAGATCGGCTCTCCGCTACAATATGTTACCTCTGAGCCATTTCAGGACTTTGGATAACTCCTGTTTATTCTTGAATTGCCTGCAGCACTAGGGGGCTGGACTTCACTAGGCTCAGACCTGTCAGTAACTCTCCAGCTGAATCTGATACCTAATTAACAAGGTATAAGACACTGCCCCTCCCTAAGGGCAGTGTCAGTTCATTGACTCTGGTTCGAGTATTGCTGTTCCGTGTTCCAGTGTTCTCCTGACCTTGGATTGTTATTTCGTTGTACCCTGACTTCTGGCATCCTCTGACCTCGGCTCTCTACTCGTTTATCCTGAATTCTGGCATCCTCTGACCACTGGCTTACCCACGACGATTCTCCTGCTCTAGTCCTTGTCTGTACTTCGACCTGGTTATCCTGAACAGCCCCCGTGCACAGACTCACATGCCAGGTGAGTTCTTCCCTGACCACCTTGGCCTGTGTTTAATTGCAAGGGTGAGCATATCTCTGCACACTGGACTCCCACCAAGGTAAGCCGTGACACTCACATACACACTCCCAGACACACACACACTCCCAGACACACACACACTCCCAGACACACACAGACACACACACTCCCAGACACATACACATACATACACACACAGACACACACACACACTCACAGACACACACACACACACACACTCACTCCCAGACACACACACACACTCACACTCACAGACACACACACTCCCAGAAACATACACACATATACTCTGGCGTGGACCTGTCCCTGGCGTGGACCTGTCTTGTCTCGCTGTCAGACACGGCGAGGGAGCTGTGTTCTCTCTGCTCCCTCTTGCCGCGCGGGCTGTCTACTGATGCCGGGAGCCGGAAATGACGTCATATTCCGGCTCCCAGCATCAGCAAACGGCGCGCGGCGAGTGGGAGCAGAGAGAACACAGCTCCCTCGCCGCGTCTGACAGCGAGACAAGAGCCGGCCGGGGGGGTCCTTCAGGTGGCCATTAGGCCACCTCTTGGGCCCCCCATGACAGGGGGAACACAGGGACATTTGGGGGCGGCATTTTTTGCCGCCCCCTGAGTGCCTGCAGGACCACAAACGGGAACGGCGTTCCTGCTCTAAAAAAAGTGCAGGAACGCCGTTCCCACGCGTTCCTGCAGGACTCGAGCCCTGCACCCAAGTCTAGTAGGATCTAACTATAACTCAGGCTGTTTCAAGCACCATGACAACGTCAGTCATTTGAAGTTGTCACGGTGCCTGAAGTCTGTATGTGCAGTGTTTTGCTTTGAAAAGCTTAACATATTGAGTTTAAACCTTCTGCTGCCGGGGGTGTAACTCCATCCAGCAGTGTCAATAGGATGTCCTCAGCCAGCCTGGAACTTGAGTACACTTTCATTGCACAGAACATCAGACAATGGTTGAGAGTGGTCATCTCATGTTTTCAGCTAACGAATGATGAGGGCTGCGGCTTCCAGCTTCTGTGGCTCTGTAGAAGCCAGGATCCCGTCCCTGGACCTAAAGGGAGCATCGGACCACAGCAGGGACGCATGTAAGTGGGCACATTGTTGCTAAACAGTTCGCCCTTTTAACAGGGATCCAGGCTGGGGTACTTTTAGCATCTAAACCTCTACAGCAGGCTACAGTGGTTAAGGGTGCTAGGTGTAACTTTCAAAGCTTTTGCATACTTAGCAGTTTCTCTCTCCCTCTTGTTTTTTGTATTTTTATAGAAGAAAGTTTTCTGACATTTAATGCGCTATTACTCATTGTCATGTCTGGAGAATAAGGTTCATCAATGCAATCAGCTGTGTTGGTGACTTAGCTATCTAAAATCCAATTGAATTGTAATTAGATGCAGATCATTTATATGCTGATTACATTACCATCTGCATATTGTCTTTATGATACATGCTGTTCAGTCATAGCATTAGCAGAGTTAGAGTTACTGTGAATGTTGAGATTCAAGAAACATTTGGTGTTCCTACTTATGTAAATCACTGTGAGGATGGGCTATTAAAAGAATTGGCACAATTTAAATTCCAGGTTGTGCACTCAAATTGAATGGCACATGTTTATTGGAGTAATTTTATCCGTTAAACTGCCTCATTGAACCATTCTTATCTGTATCATTGTTAATTTTGAAATTTGCCGTTTTGAGGCTATAAATGTTTCTAAAAATGACTCAGAAATCTAGCGTTCTGACAGTTGTGCCTTGTACTCACAAAGCAAGTTAAAGGAAGACTATAGTGTCAGGAATACAAAGATGTATTCCTGACACTATAGTCCTGGAGTAGCTGTTTAGGTGACTGACCCCCTCTGATCGCAGTAAAAAGGTGATTTTCAAAATTAATTTTTTTCACCTTTCTCCCACGTCACACCGGTCTTGCCATGGCTGTTTTTTTTTTTTCATCATGGCTGAATTCCTCAATCTTGATGATCTCCGCCAATTCAATGCTATAGGCCAGGGATAGGCAACCTTCGGCACTCCAGATGTTGTGGACTACATCCCCCATAATGCTCTTACACCCAAAATGCTGCCAAAGCATCATGGGAGGTGTAGTCCAAAACATCTGCCGAAGGTTGCCTATGCCGGCTATAGGCTATTGCGCATGTGCAGTAAAACTCCACACTGTGCCATTCAGTATCTCCTTAAAGAGATGCATTGCATCAATGCACCTCCATTGGAAGCATTCAACTTCTCCATGCAGAGCGTGTAGACGCCAAATGCCAGTTCTGCACAGTGACTAGGAAGCACTGCTAGTGTCCGTCTGAGTGATTGCCACTAAAGGTGTTACTAAGCAACAATGTAAATAATGCATTTTCTCTGAAAAGGCAGCGATTACATTGAATAACCTGAAGGGACAGACTTGCTAAGAAGGTTTAACTTGCCTGTCATGAAGGTGCTAATGATTTGGGGCTCTGTGATTTATTAACTGCTTCAGTGCCTGGAATATGCAACAAGCGTAACAATCAAGAAACTTAATTTTTGATAGATTCATGGAGTTTACTAGCCTTTATATACCACACAGTGCAGGTATACAAGCAACTGGTGGAAAGGGGTAGATTTTGTACATTAAAAATCATAACTACTTGATAGAAAATGCCAGAGTTGATGCCTGTAAGGTGTTGAATCAATGATCATTAAATCTGAATATTTTCTATTATTTGTTCCTTAAATGAGTGTTCTTGATGATTGGAGAACATAATTGCTTTTCTAAAGCATAGTTGAAAAGTGCAAAAGATGTACAAATGGTGGAAAAACGTGACGTTTTAGATTACCGTATATACATTTTACTATAGTCAAATTGTCATGATAAATCAAAATACAACCATTAATTCTATTTCTGAATATCAAAAATGATCTGGGCACACTTGGGTCAAGCAATAGGCAGGTTTATTGGAACTTCATGTATTAAACCAGTGCAGTGCAACATTTCAACCTTGTACCAAGGTCTTTGTCAAGCTAATACAATGGTGATTAACCACAGTATAGATAGCATGTAGGAAAAAGTTATCATTAATGACTTATTTGGCTGTCAAATCCAGTTGCACGTTGCGCCATGATCACCGGAAACCATGCTAAGCTGATGCGACCCAAAACATCGTAAAGAACCGTGGAAACAAGTCTAAAGTTAAAGAGCAAAAAGCCGCATACAAGTGGGCCATAACCATGGGAACCTGTCCAAATAGAGTCCGAGCACAGAACAGTAGACAAAGCAATAAGACCTAATTTATAAAATTCAACACAAGAAATCATATAATATTCAATAATCATACAAAGTGAAAATAAGTGTAAAAAGTATATTAACAATATCTGTATCTAAGGATCCACGGAGACCTAGACACCACACAGTAAATTAAAGTGCTTACATACAATTAATCATGAAAAGAGAAAAATCTATTTCATAATGCAAATGATTAAGTTATTTATATTTATTCTGTACATTTAGCGCTCTTAAATTAAAGTGCTAATAGTGCATGGATTCAAAGAACATGCTCAAGACAAAAAAAAAGTTTAATACACAAGTATACAGGAGTGGGTTGGTGGCAATTTGCTTGACCTCCAAACAGAAGAGGAAAAGCTATACATTAATTCTGTGTAGTGCATGTAGTACAGGTGATACTCAAAAAATTAGAATATCGTGCAAAAGTTAATTTATTTCAGTAATGCAACGTAAAAGGGGAAACTAATACATGCGATAGATGCATTACATGCAAAGCAAGATAGTTCAAGCCGTGATTTGTCATAATTGCGATGATTATGGTTTACAGCTCATGAAAACCCCAAATCCATAATCATTGAGGCTGGATTAACCCTCAATGTAAACATTGTTTTCAGCTGCAGGGTTAAAACTAGGGGAACCTGGCACCCAGACCACTTAATTGAGCTAATAGTATAACTGCAGCAGCTGACGTGAGAGTAATAAGGAGGTGATTGGCTGTGGTTCCAAACAGCTGGAGGTGCGTGCTATACAGGGAGTGCAGAATTATTAGGCAAATGAGTATTTTGACCACATTATCCTCTTTATGCATGTTGTCTTACTCCAAGCTGTATAGGCTCGAAAGCCTACTACCAATTAAGCATATTAGGTGATGTGCATCTCTGTAATGAGAAGGGGTGTGGTCTAATGACATCAACACCCTATATCAGGTGTGCATAATCATAAGGCAGCTTCCTTTCCTTTGGCAAAATGGGTCAAAAGAAGGACTTGACAGGCTCAGAAAAGTCAAAAATAGTGAGATATCTTGCAGAGGGATGCAGCACTCTTAAAATTGCAAAGCTTCTGAAGCGTGATCATCGAACAATCAAGCGTTTCATTCAAAATAGTCAACAGGGTCGCAAGAAGCGTGTGGAGAAACCAAGGCGCAAAATAACTGCCCATGAACTGAGAAAAGTCAAGCGTGCAGCTGCCAAGATGCCACTTGCCACCAGTTTGGCCATATTTCAGAGCCTCAACATCACTGGAGTGCCCAAAAGCACAAGGTGTGCAATACTCAGAGACATGGCCAAGGTAAGAAAGGCTGAAAGACGACCACCACTGAACAAGACACACAAGCTGAAACGTCAAGACTGGGCCAAGAAATATCTCAAGACTGATTTTTCTAAGGTTTTATGGACTGATGAAATGAGAGTGAGTCTTGATGGGCCAGATGGATGGGCCCGTGGCTGGATTGGTAAAGGGTAGAGAGCTCCAGTCCGACTCAGACGCCAGCAAGGTGGAGGTGGAGTACTGGTTTGGGCTGGTATCATCAAAGATGAGCTTGTGGGGCCTTTTCGGGTTGAGGATGGAGTCAAGCTCAACTCCCAGTCCTACTGCCAGTTTCTGGAAGACACCTTCTTCAAGCAGTGGTACAGGAAGAAGTCTGCATCCTTCAAGAAAAACATGATTTTCATGCAGGACAATGCTCCATCACACGCGTCCAAGTACTCCACAGCGTGGCTGGCAAGAAAGGGTATAAAAGAAGAAAATCTAATGACATGGCCTCCTTGTTCACCTGATCTGAACCCCATTGAGAACCTGTGGTCCATCATCAAATGTGAGATTTACAAGGAGGGAAAACAGTACACCTCTCTGAACAGTGTCTGGGAGGCTGTGGTTGCTGCTGCACGCAATGTTGATGGTGAACAGATCAAAACACTGACAGAATCCATGGATGGCAGGCTTTTGAGTGTCCTTGCAAAGAAAGGTGGCTATATTGGTCACTGATTTGTTTTTGTTATGTTTTTGAATGTCAGAAATGTATATTTGTGAATGTTGAGATGTTATATTGGTTTCACTGGTAAAAATAAATAATTCAAATGGGTATATATTTGTTTTTTTGTTAAGTTGCCTAATAATTATGCACAGTAATAGTCACCTGCACACACAGATATCCCCCTAAAATAGCTATAACTAAAAACAAACTAAAAACTACTTCCAAAAATATTCAGCTTTGATATTAATGAGTTTTTTGGGTTCATTGAGAACATGGTTGTTGTTCAATAATAAAATTAATCCTCAAAAATACAACTTGCCTAATAATTCTGCACTCCCTGTATAGTTAGAACGAACCAGGGTGGGTAGTGCCGAGAAAAATCAAATGGCCTTCCTGTTGCTGGGATGGATGAGGGTTTGGGCCTTTTAAAACTGCAGTATTCAAATCAAATGGCCTTCCTGTTGCTGGGATGGATGGTATGGTATTAGATGGTTATGCTCCATTGGTAGTTAGATGCTCCATTGTGAGGATCCTTCATGACCTGAATTATTCTACTTTGTGTATATTTACATAATCTAAATCCGGGGTAGCCAAACTTCATGCCTGTAAGAGCCTCATGTTAAAACTTTGAAATATTCAAGAGCCGAAATTTATTGGAGTATTCAACATAACTAAATGTATTCCCCCAGCACCCTCATGTGTCTCATTCTTCCAGACCCTCAATATGGCTCATTTCCTCCAATGCCAATGTGTGGCTCATTCCCCACAAGCCCCTCTATTCATGTGTTTCATTCCCTACCAACCCCCCTTGTGTCTCATTCCCCCAGCCCCCCATGAACCTCATTCCTTCCCCAGCCCCTTCATTCATGTGTTTCATTCCTCAGTCAGCCGGATGATGGTAGTGTTGATCCTGAAAAGGTTTGTGAGCTGCATTGGACCCTCTAGAGAGTTTCGCCATGTCTGATATATATATTAATAATATTGTATTGCATGTAGTATTTTCTGAAGGTTAGGAGCTAGCATCCAAACATTTAAAATAATATGTATTAAACTGATCTCTAGAATCAGCAATTGAATTGCTAACACTGAGCATTTTTCTAGATTTATACTGTGGTATAACAAATATAGTTCTTGTAGTGATATATTATTCAGTTTTGGTCACATGATGGGACTTGTTTGGGCAATGTTTTCACTTCCTAGAAAAGTAATCATGCTATTGGCTAGCTTTTTTTTTTTTTTTTTTTTTTTTTTTTTACGATCTTTTGTGATATAATATTCATTTTATTTTACTAGATGCTGTTCCAAAACAAAAATAGTGAGTTATCCTTGAAAATGCCAAATGGCATGTTTTACTGCAGGTACATTGTGCTCTCTTAAGGACTTTTATAAAGTTATCTGAACATGTCAGCCATTTGAAGCGGTGATAGTTGACCTTTGGCAGTACAGCTGTTCTATGTCTTCTTTTATACTCCAGCAGTCAAACACTGGAAAATATATCTCACAAAAGGAGCAAAGTCCACAGCTGCGACAATGCCAAAGGTTACATTTTACTAACTAAGACTTCAATAGGCAAACATGTGATTCAGCTTACTGAAAAGCGTACAGATATTATGTAATATGTACCAGTTTAAAGTGACACTGTCCCTTTTGGGGTCTTTGCATTTTTATAAAGACTTTACAAGGTGACATGTCTGCTTGTGAGGAGGCGGCTGAGAGGAGGGCAGTTAGGGAGAATTTTTTTTTTTTAATTCTTTATTTTTGTTGTGCATAGGAAATTACAACATTGCTTGTATAGCCACAACAGCTCTAACAAGCGCGGTGTTCATAGAGTGATAAACATATTTGTGGCATAAAAATTACTTGCACATTTTTTGGTTAATTAGACATAGTATTGCTAACAGGTTTAGCGTGAGAATAGTGAAAGTAGGGAAACTTAAGCGTAATATTGAGTAGAATTTTAGCAAGTATGTGCATGAGGAACAGTGCACTTTTTAAGCAAGTGTGATAGAGTAGTATCTTACCGGCACATTTTTAATAAGGACGGGTGGTCCAGACAAAGTTAGACTATAGTGGTGGTTTGGGTTATCCAGGAGCCTACGATAAGTGCCTTACAGTGAACGCTTGATAGGTCACGTCATGGTGGTGTAACCAGGTCTCAGACATATCAACAAACTTAAACTGAGTACGTAAGTGCATATAGAGTCTAACATGCAGTGCTAGTGACATTATTAAAGACAGTGTTGAGACAATAGCGAGCCGTTAGCGGCTGTGAATGACATGCCGAGATACTTAAATGTACCGCTGGGTAAGGAGGCATGGAATTTGAGACAAGTAGTATTTTAACATGACTTAAGCGGCCACAGGTCGTATTGCGTGCTACAAAATCCCACAAGGTCTGGTAGAGCAAGTGGTAGAAGTTGCAACACACCAGACTTCCTATTGAGCCTGTCAAGTGCTGTGCAACAATGGAATTCGAAGTGTTAGACATATCTAGGCTCTAGGCTGCACCCGTTACTGATACAAAACTTTTAAGTAATGGCCGAGTAGGGAGGCATAATAGCTAGGAAAAATAGCACCTTGGTTATAGACTGCCTGGTAAAAACAAGCCTTATCTCCGCATTTGTGGTTGCAGGAGAATAGTCCTTCTTGGTTTTAGTCCGCTTTGATCAGCCGATGCCGGCTCTGGATGCCTGATAGGTGGGCCGTGGATATTGGCAGGGTTGGTGCCTCGGTGAGATATCATCTCCGCTGCGCTCCGGGGGGGCACCCTGTGCGTGTCTCCCGCGTGCAGAAATCTCCGCTGCATCTCGGCAGGCCTCATGGCCTCCAGTGTGAGTTCTTGGTTGCCGGATCGCGCCGTGATGGCCTGTGGTCTCCGGTGCTGCTGGGCAACGGGTAGGCCGTGTGTGTTCCGCGGTCTCACTCCGAGGTGTGGGAGTCTGAGTGTTAGTGCCTGCAAGGCATGCCGCCGGCACCCGCCACTTAGATCGCTGGTGTTGTCTCCCTTGGTAGGTTGCTTTGAGGGCTTGTGGTACATACACACATAGTTTGCGTCAAATAGTCGGACGGATCCAGGCTGCTGCTGCTTGCACCGCCAGTCTGAAGGGCCGTCCCCTACCTCGGAGCTTGAGCCAAAGGTTGGTGCAGAGCTGGGTAAAGAACTCTTGAGAATGCCTTGGTGGGGTGACATGGGTGCTGTTTGTGGCAGGTTGTGCCTGTGTCGCCAGAGTCATCGAGATCGCTGTGGGGCCTTCTGCTCTAGGTTGCGGTTGATTCAGGCCATGTGTAGTGAAGCCAGGCTTGTCAGCCATTTTGGGCCTTGTTGCTTCCATGCCTCTGAAGTGTTCACCAGCATCTGCTGTGCCTTCTGAGTTTATGGCCGCCCTTGCTGGCGGGGACCGGGATAACCCCCTCCGGTCCATGGGGGTGGGGGAAGCGATGTGCGATTGTCCCCTCCTCAGCCTGAGAACCGGGAGAGCGGCCGTCTCTCCGCAAGGGAGAATTTTTTTTTAACTTTAAGGAGTCCCTTCTCTGTGCTGCCATACTTCTGCTGTAGTACTTAAAGCGGCACTGTCATGCCGAACTTACCTTTCCCCAAAATATTCCTCTTCTCTCTCAGGATCTGTTCTTATTTTCTTCCTATCTGCTCTAGTTTTCTTTAAAACATAAGACAAAGTAGGGACTATTTCTCTTATGGAGGTTTCCTACGCAGTGACCAGCAGTGACCAGCGGAGGAGCAAAGTGTGCTTCGTTTCCGGTGGTCACAGCAATTTTCCCATGATCCTTTGCTTTCCTATCTGTTCCCGCGATGCTTCCTGTCACTTAGACAGGACACCGGCAAAACTGTTAGTTTCTCCATTCGTGTTAGAACGCAATTCGGGACTTTGTTCGGATCGGAATTTCATTCTGTCTTCACATATTACAAGGAGGGAGCTGCACGACGGTAGCTCCCTCCTTGTAATAAACTAAACGAACACTGATACACAGTGTTTGTTTGTTCGTCTGATTTTTCTATTCATTCATTCGTCTGTCTGATGAATGAATGAATAGATGAAATTCCCGTTCGCATGTCCAGGTGTTTCACTGGACATGTGCGGGAATCTCAGTGCTATCTAGTGTGGGCAGATGACGTGTCCCACAGGGACTTCATCTACCCACACAAAGATGGCGGCGCCCTAAATAAAGATCGGGCAGAAAACAAAGATTAATAAGTAGGTAATCTGGGGGGCTTAGGGGCATTTGGGGGTGACTAAGGGGTCAATTGTATGTAGTGGAAGCGGGAGGGGGGTTAAAAAAAAAAAACGGGATTCGGCATGACAGTGCCACTTTAAGATTTTGATGCCTTTATGTGCCAGTAGCTGTTATTAGAACAGTATTTTTACTTACTCACACGATAACTAAAATGGGTCTATGGTGGATCCTGTGAATTCCATAGATAATCGCACACATCCACAATAAAGTAAAATAGGCATGTATTGTGCGTTGCACAAAATAATGCTTGTTCCCATGAGCCAGAGATTGCCAAAGAGTGGCAATATAGTCAGTACCTTATCTCATGTAAAAAATACAACCCTTTCAGAAAGTGCTTCTTTTAAAGATGCAATGAATCTAATGAATGGGGGGGGGGGGGAGGGAAGTCTACCAATGGGGTATGCCACTGGTTTGCGCACTGTTGGTAATTCAGAGGTGTTCCTCTGATCTCTTGCTCCAGGCTGTACAAACGCTGTACAACACGAACTCCAGGCACCATGACCACTTCAAATAACTGATGTGGTAATGGTGCTCTCGTTAATATGTAGAATATAAATTAACACTTTTTTTTTAAATGGTTTTACCTTATTGCATGTATAGATATTGGTGCATCCTACCTCATTACCAAACATTTCCCTAGAAAATTACCACAAAAAGTGCCTGCGAAATTCTCAGCAACATTCACAAAATATATTTGATTTTATTGTATTGTGATTTCTTTCAGTACAAGTATCAGATTCTAATTGATGGTACAGTAGCTGCCTATAGAATGCCATACCTCCTTGCAGGAGACAGTGTGATTCTGAAGCAAGACTCTATATATTACGAGCACTTCTACAATGAGCTCCAGCCCTGGAAACATTATGTACCATTTAAGAAGGATCTCAGTGATTTGCTTGAGAAAATCCAGTGGGTCAAAGATCACGATGCAGAGGTAAGTGCAAAACCAGTGAACTACTAAGATGCTGGGTTAAAAAATCCCAGAGAGGTCCTGTAAAGGGCTCAGAAATTCTCACTTTTTTTTTTTTTTGAATTGGGTTTAAGTGCACGGACATAACACCTAGTGAGATAAACAAAATGTGATGAGCGAACATTGCAGGATACTTTACAGACATTTAATAATACCAAATTATTTGTATAGAAGTAGCAAACAGGCAAGACTGACATGTCTATACTGATAATAAACGCTATACTGATAATCAGGTGAGAATAGCTAGATATGTAGATAGTGACTAAAAAAGAATGATGCATAAGATGTGAAGTAAGGAAACATGTCTATCTGCCGAACGTAGTTGAAACATTCAGAGTAGCAGTAAGGCAAGACATGGTAAGAAACATAAATACTCAAGGTGACAAACATATCTAAGCAATATAGTCAAAGTTAGTTCATAAGTATTAAGTTAATTAAGATTTACTTGCATATGAAACCAGTTACTGAGAGTGAATACCCTTTACAAAAGCCCATAACAAAATGTGGGATACACAGAGAAGCACCCCTTAGGAGCCTGTAAAGAAGGCTACCCTTAACCCACCCCATGCGAGAAATATGGAGTATATTCACTGTTTTAATGCAAAAACTCTTTACTCTTTATTTAAAAAAGGCTAATCTTTATGTATAACTGTAGGTAGAGTTAAAATGTATTATTAGACATGGACCGCACAGGTGGATACGTGTGCAACGGCCATTACCAGCATGCTGCGTGTGCTGATGTCAGATGTCCAATCTGACCAAAATTCACATTCGCCAACCCAGAACTCTTGTTCCAGGCTGGCTAATGACACTGGCAGAGGTGGAGTTACACTTTCAGCAGCAACGGGATTTAACTCTACATGTACAGTGTTTCATAGAGATGGTGGTCGTGGTGCTTGGAGAAATCCATTTATGTGCTGCTCTGGCCCTATACGGATTAATGGTAGTAACACGGTATCCATTTATCTTACCCATAAATGAAGGCGAGTGTGAGCTTATGTGCATACTACGTTTTTTTAGGCTTGGTGTATGTAGGAGACTGAATGTGTATAAGTATACAGCTATGAAGCATTGTGTATGTTTGGCAACATGATGTGAAGGGTGCATATGTGCACATGTGTTCATGCATGTATGAAAGGTAATGCTGTGTTATTCCACCCATTATTGTGAGATATGATTGGGATGGGGGGACCTAAATAGGCAAGTAAATAGTGACTCCACTGGTGATGCCCAGCATGGATGGTTCCACCAGAGAGGAAACTTGGCTGACTGTAGAAGGGCCATGTCCACCTGGCAGGAATGTCCACTTGGCTGACAGTCTTCCAGCCATCTCCACTCAAGGCATACCATTTAGAGAGCACTGCGTGCTTACTGCATGTTCCTACTGCTCTAAGCCTCTAATGTGTGCCTCTAATTACTCTGGTATCCCCAGATGCAGGAGACAGAGGAACAAAATTGGGATGGAAGGATAGGAGTCCAAAATTGGGACCATCCTGCTAAGGGGTATGTTCTCATTAAACTTTCAGTTGCATTTTGTAAATATTTATTACATTAAATTAAACTTTTTTTTGTAATTGACGTATGTTGATTTGTTTAAGAAAATGTTACTTTTTCTTATCTAGCTGAGAAGCCCTGTTAGGTGAGACTCTACTATTTCCTGATCAACTGCTGCTCAATCTTAACTTGCCTGCTGCTGCAGTTTCACATACAGCAATCAAAGCAGCAGGCAAGTTAGGCTGAGTACTAGTTGGTCAGTTTACATATGTGCTGGTCCTTCTCCAGTTTGGAAAAAAATCTAAAACTTACTTCAATCAAGCGCCAAGGACAACTTTAACCTGTAGCTTAATCCTCCATAGCTGATATCACTTGCCAGAGGGAGGACATGAAAGGTCATAGTACTTGTCATAGTGATTGGATTTGGAGTAACCCTTAAAAAAAAAAAAAACACACAAAAAAACAGATAATGTTGTGCAATTATATCTGTTTTTTAAAGGGGTTAAGATGAGTAACTAAAGGGGGGGCGGGGCCTGACCAGCACGGAAGGTAGACGTGCCTAAACAGAGCTCCTCAATCAATAGGGCAAAACAAGACTTTTTAGCCATAAAAACCTATGAAAAGACTACCCTAAAAATATCATCTGACCCATGAATGGGCACTGAACCCACCTTGCAGCCTGTGACCACACTGAGACCGGCTGGCAGACCGACTTGCGCCATGAGGCCCGGCGACCGTAGAGCGGGAGAGGCGGCCGATCCCCTGGTCCGGAGCCGTGTGATGCCGACACAACGCAAGCAGGTACCCCGTTACTCCCCCCCCTGGACCGTCGGGGGTGATCGCAGTCCACACCAGAGAGATACTACAAGTCCGGAGCGGGTGCAAAGGGGGTCGGAGTGGGGACGCAAGCAACACGATGCCGCACCCAACATGGCGGACGCCACATGTTCCCCCGAGCCTACGGACCCACAGCATGAGACCCGGCAGAGACTAGAGGCAATATTCGACAACTTCTGGCGTAAGCTGGAGGCCAAATTGAAGCAGACAGCCCCACCGCGGAAAAACAAGTGCCATATAGACAACAAGCATGGAGCCCCTGAGAGGGCTGCCGACCTGCAACCCAAACGGGGCAATGTGGGCCTACCAGCACAAGAGCAGAAGAAAACCTGTGAGCATACCTTAAAATTCAAATCGACACTCACCGTCAAAAAGGTGTACAAAGCTGCCGTCCCGACTACCCGGCATCCTTCTGGGCTGGGAGCTCACCAGGGGATTACCCCATGCCGTCCATACACCCGTGGGGACGCCCGAGACGGGGTGAACCCGCGGGCCCCCGAGCCGACCACTGTGTTTGGGAGGCTCCATGGACACAAGGCGAGGGCTCTCGCTAAGGCCCGGAGCCAAAAAGCCGGGAAATCCAGTCACACCGAGAACACTCGAACAGCACGGCGAGACCATCACCGCACGCCAAACCTCCCTCCTCCCAGAAGAAAGTGCACTCAGACCACAGCCAGGAGAAGCACTACCAACCTGTGGACATCACCTCTGGGCACCGCTTATGCCCCACTTGCAGACACCATGAGAATACCGACTAGGGGAGTCGGCTGACTTTCGGTAACAAACTGGGGGATAGCCTGCAAGCCTTATCACTAATTCACACAGTTTTTGGGGTGTGCACTTTTATATTTTTACACCTTGAGATAGGCAAACAGCGAACTCTTAAAATGCTCCTCATTGTTTAATCAAATATGTTTAGTTTTGCATTTTTCACCTTTTTTCTTTTTAAAAAGTTATTATACCCACCAGACATGTTCCCAGATAGCCTATCACCAGCCGATTTCACGCTGACAAGCCTGACCCTCAGGCGGGTCCACTGTCTCCTTTTCCTATCGTACACCCCTGTCTAATAAGCGTGTAGTATACCCCGCTTGCATAACTGTTCACACTGTCAGGCACCCTACCATGCCTCATACTCTGCGACTTTTTAATATTTGTACTTAACCGACTGTACCATCAGCAATGTATACCATGCCTGTTTCGAGGTATGGTACACCTTAAGCTTATATAAGCCTTCACTGCTCTCTCGACTCTGTATACTGTTTGTTATATACTAAAATGTCTCTCTAGCTACTCACGTACGCAATCTAGGGTTCATAGTCTGAGTAACCACTCAATCTTTAAAACAACTTAGCACTGCTCTCTAATACTTTGGGATGTTTACTCCTTTTAATTAATCTGTTAACTGCACTCTTATAATCGAACAAACGTTAGCCAGATCCTCGATACCTTGGTACGTACTCTACAGTTAAGCGAAGTAGTTTCTTATATATTTAATTAATGCTACGATGAATATGCTGATTTGTTTGCACCTACAAAATTTAAAATGTGCCCGATTAATATATGTCACAACATGTACTGCAAATTGAAATTACCCATACCTTGACACCGCTGTTGTGGCGACCAAGGCTGTTTGTCAATTCTTGTGCACAATAAAAATAAAGAATTAAATAAAAAAAAAAAAAAAAAAAAAAGATGAGTAACTAAAGTGAAGAATATTTTTTTTTATCTGTCATTAACCACTTCACTACCAGAACAGACTATTAACGTTTTTATTTTCATGTACTTTTACAGAATGAAATAAAGCTCGCCAAAACCTCATTCACCCTAATCCATACTCTATAAATGAGTACTATACTGAGGTCTATGGAAGAACCTGCAAAACTGCAGGAGCCTCCATAGATCATGTCTTGCAATGACCGAGATTATGCCTGGATCCTACTGCGGGGCATTTATGATGACTGCTGGTATTGGACAAAAGTTGACGGTGGAGGTACGCCTTTTGGTAACCTCAGGCTTGTTCATGATGAGACATGTCTTGTGAAATCTTTTGGATTGCATTGGACTTTCAATAAAATTCCAACATAGTCTGCATTAGGATCGCATAAAGATTATATCTTTTTATGAAATACAAAGTGTCAGAGCCGCTGACAAAAAACAGTCCTTAAGGACCACAGTGAATATGAGCCGTCTTTCATAGGCGTGCGCAGCCTATTGTATAAGGGTGTGCACCCTAAAGCACGCCGCGTATATAATATATATATATATATATATACACACACATATACTGCTGTGTGTAAGGGCGCTGTGTGTGTAAGGGCGCTGTGTGTGTGTAAGGGCGCTGTGTGTGTGTGTGAGGGTGCTGTGTGTGTGTGGAGGCGCTGTGTGTGTGTGAGGGCGCTGTGTGTGTGTGAGGGCGCTGTGTGTGTGTGAGGGCGCTGTGTGTGTGTGAGGGCGCTGTGTGTGTGTGAGGGCGCTGTGTGTGTGAGGGCGCTGTGTGTGTGTGAGGGCGCTGTGTGTGTGTGAGGGCGCTGTGTGTGTGTGAGGGCGCTGTGTGTGTGTGAGGGCGCTGTGTGTGTGTGTAAGGGCACTGTATGCGTGTGTAAGGGTGTTGTTAGTGTGTATATGTGAGGGCGCGCTGTGTGTGTGTGTAAGGGTGCAGTGTGTGTGTGTAAGGGTGCGGTGTGTGTGTATATGTGAGGGTGGTGTGTGTGTGTGTAAGGGTGCTGTTAGTGTGGATATGTGAGGGTGCAGTTAGTGTGTGTGTGTGTAAGGGTGATGTGTGTGTAAGGGTGCTGTTAGTGTGTATGTGTAAGGGTGATGTGTGTGTGTAAGGGTGCTGTGTGTGTGCTGTATGTGTTTAGATGCTGTGTGTGGGGGGGTGCTGTTTGTGTGCTCTATGTGGGTGCTGTGTGTGTGTGTGCTGTATGTTTGGGGGATTGTGTGTATTGTGTGGGGGCCGTTTGGTAAATATCCCCCCTCTCTTCTTACCTTATGTAGGGAGGGGGGACCTTGCTGCTGCTTCCTTCCCTGGTGGTCCAGTGGAGGTGGGGGCAGATTTCTTAATATCCCCCCTCCCTTCTTACATTATGCTTGGGAGGGGGGATCATTTCTGCTGCTGCCTTCCCTGGTGGTCCAGTGGAGAGTGAACTCTAGCCCCTGCAGGCTAGAGTTCACTCTCGCGAGATCTGAGCGTTGCCAACGCTCAGAATCCCGCGAGAGGACCCGGCGGAGCTGCTGGCAAGAGCTCCCCTTGTCCTCTCCTGCCTCCCTCCCTGCCTGTGGGCCAGTGGGGAGGGAGGCTTAGAGCAGAGCCGGCGCTCGGATAGCGCCGGCTCTGCATGAGCCGACAGGGGAGATCCCGAGATCTCCCCTGCCGGTCTCCATACATAGGCGTGCCGCGGGGATTAGGGTGTGCCCAGGCACACCCGGCACACCCCGTGCGCACGCCTATGCCGTCCTTATTATTTACCTGATTTTCACATTGAAATTTGCCAGATTGTTATGTTGCTTTTGAGAGCGTATGGTATCCCAGGAATGAGAATTACCCCCATGATGGCATATCATTCGCAAAAGAAGACAACTGAATGTATTGCAAATGGGGTATGTTCAGTCTTTTTTAGTAGCCACTTGGTTACAAACACTTGCCAAAGTTAGCGTTCATAATTGTTTTTTGCATTTTAACACACAAACAAATATAAATGCTAACTTTGGCCAGTGTTTGTGACTAAGTGGCTACTAAAAAAGACTGGACATACCCCATATTGAATACCCTGGGTTGTCTACTTAAAACAAAAATATGTACATTTGAGGTGTGATTCAGATATTTGACATATAACAGTGTTACTGTCAGGAATAGCTGATGCCCAACACGCAGAACTTAAAGGAGCACTATAGTGCTAGAAAAACAAACTTGTTTTCCTGGCATTATGTAGTCCTTAGGTCCCCCCACCTTCATGCCCCCCTCCCGCTTTGCAAAGGAGTTAAAACCCCTTCAGCCACTTACCTTTCTCCAGCGCCGGGCTCCCTCGGCGCTGGTGACCTCTCTTCCTCCTGCCGACATCGGCACTGAAAGCACATGCGTGCGCATTCAAACCGCCCATAGGAAAGCATTACTCAATGCTTTCCTATGGACGTCAGCGTCTTCTCACTGTGATTTTCACAGTGAGAATCGTGTAAGCGGCCTCTAGTGGCTGTCAGTGAGACAGCCACTAGAGGCTGGATTAACCCTCAGTGTATTTACCCTCCGTTTCTCTGAAACTGCTATGTTTTCAGCTGCAGGGTTAAAACTAGAGGGACCTCGCACCCAGACCACTTCATTGAGCTGAAGTCGTCTGGGTGCCTATAGTGGTCCTTTTAGTAAAAATAAAAGAAAACCCTAAGACGTATTACCGGGCCTTAGAATGGCCGGATTTAACGTATAAAAGAAAAAACCACAAGACAGGATATGGATAAGAACGCAGAAATCACGGAAACAATGAGAAAGCCAAGGGTCAAGGAATATAGAAGTCAGAATAGTCAGGAGCCAAGCCAAAGGTCATGGAATACAGAGATTGGATAGTCAGAAGGAAAGCCAAGGTCAAATACACTAGAATCAATACCAGAAATGCGCTCTCGGATAACCACAATGGAAAATGCTGGAATAATGCCCAATCCGAGGATTTGCTTCAAAGCTTTCATCACTGGTTTGTTCTCCAGGAATGTCATCAGTATGTTTGCCACAGGCGAGGGGCTCCTGACACAGGAGGACAGGGTGACTGAAGATGGTTTACAAGAGGTTTTTGAGACCAATGTTTTCGGCCACTATATTCTGATTAAAGAAATTGAGCCTCTTTTATGTAATGTAAACAATCCTTCCCAAGTCATCTGGACATCTTCTAGCAATGCAAGAAGGTCTGCCTTCAGTCTAACAGATTATTAGTATTCTCAAGGCCAGGAATCCTACAGCTCCTCCAAATATGCTACTGATCTGTTGAGCGTTGCTTTAAATAAACATTACAACAAGCAGGGCATGTATTCCAGCGTGGTGTGTCCGGGTCTTGTTATGACTAATCTCACATACGGGATATTACCACCTTTCTTCTGGATGTTTATAATGCCCATTATGTGGCTGATCCGTTTGTTCACAAACTAATTCACTATCTCCCCATACAATGGTGCTGAAGCCCTGCTATGGCTGTTTAGTAGGAAGACCGAATCTCTGGACTCGCGTGCAAAATATCACAGCTGCACATCTGGCCTGGGTAACAATTATGTTCAATCGTATAAGATGGACGTTGATGAAGAAAGCAGTGATGTGCTCTATCGAAAGCTGCTTGATCTAGAGAAACAAATTCGCAAGAAAATTACACCTGAAAACAAGTAGAAATACGAAAAATTGTGAACATCCTCTAAAACACATAAATTATGTATTATGGGATCTATTCACTAAACCAGTGATTGACTGGGGGATTGGAGGTTTATAGACCTCAGATGGGTTGGCTGCCTTCCTCAATTTAAATATTTGAGAAATAATTAATTCATCTGATTAGATCTTTATTTACATTAGGTATGAGCATTTTGGGTATGAACTTGTAACTGGAGACATTCGTAATTATCGGTAAAAAAAAATTTATTCAGGTTTATAAATTTCTGTTGTATCTTATAAAATAAACACTTGATCTGCCCTGGTCTAACATGCAAGACATGTTGTTCACATTGATTTTTGGATGGCCCTGAAGTAAAGTTTTTAAAATAAATGGATCAGGCCAATTCAATAGTATGTTAAAAAAAAAAAAAAATGTTTTTGAAATGTTTTAAATAGTTTTTATATGTACATTCTCTATATATTTGTTAAAGGTGCACAGGTAACCACTACAATGAGCTGTGGTTGTACAAAGGTTTAAAATGCACAATTTAAGCCTCGTACATTTTAACTATCATTTCAAATAAGGGTACTTTTTGAAATAAGAGCCGTATTATAAACTACTCCCAATATTTACACAAGTTGAAAATGTAGAAAATACAAAAACTGTAGTAAGAATAAAGGGCATAATTATATTCTGAACACCAAGGTAAGAATAAAGCTATTTTATTCTAATTTCCAACTTGCAATACTTAAACAATGTATTGTCTTCCATCGTTTCAACCTCTCTTTCTTATATAAATAAATGCACTTAGATTTCCTAGAATTTATTTAGTTCTTTTTGTGAACTATTTTAAATGAGTTAATATCCTATATTATTTTTATTTTGTATTTTATTTTAACTAATCACAGCTTTGAAGAGAGAAAGCAAATGGATATTTCCATGTCCTTTTTATTATTCGGAATATGTTCTCATTAAAAATCAATTTACTGAATGTTCTTTAGTTTATAATAAAACATGCTTTGCATTGGTGCAATATTGGTATTGATCTTCTTAGTACTATTGCAAGGATAGAGTACATGGAAATTATAGACCTTTAATTATGATGCACATGCTTTAAGAAAAGTTTGAACATTAAATAAAATGCTCTGCATTCATCTAAATATTTTCTTCAACACAGGCCCAAAAAATTGCCAAAGCGGGACAAGAGTATGCAAGGAATAATCTCATGGGAGAGCACGTGTTCTGCTATTATTTTAAACTATTCCAAGTAAGTATGTCCCTGAGGACTAAACAGTCACTTTGTAGTGATCTAGTTAAGTTAATCCATGTCCGATGGTAAAGTGCTTAACTCCAACTAGTCTGCTCCACAGCGTGAGGAATAGTAAAGCCCAGTGTGTCTACGGAACACATGCCACTGAGATACAGTTCCAGATCAATCAAAGCCTAGGCTCTGCCTGGACACACTTGTATAGAGAATACATTTGAGGTTAATTTCTTGCCCGTGCAGTGCAATGCCATAATTTTAATGACATGGATTTATAAGAAGCCTATATCTTTTCTTGCAATCTAAAGAAATAGAGAGATCATTTTCTTATATGTAACATTTTGTTGTTGTAGTTTGTTGTAAACCTGTAATCATCTTATTAAAACCAATATCTAGGGGCCACATGCCAAATTCACAGAACAATTCACGTAAATGAGTTTGGGTAAAAAAATTAAAAAGTCAAATTCTAAAATAAATCCATATTTACACAATTGTTGGGCATAACAACATACCGGGTAATCAAAGTCATACAGTAAATATGTGTGTATGATCTACAAAAACTGGAAAATTGGTAGGCATGTGTAAATCAAGAATTCAAACTATGAAAATGTGTTGACTGTGTATACTAGGTAAGGATCTGTGTACAGTATTCTTATTTTGATTTTATCTAAATCCTTGTTCTTTAGCATATATCTAAAAACAAGTTTAACTTGCAGCTAAAACTATATAGCATTACATAGATCTTATCTAGACTACTGTGCACAGATAAACCCCATGTAGATATGTCATATCACGGGATTTGATCTTTTGACATTATAAAGATTCCAGCATTGCTTATTTTTAATTATGTGTGCATGATAAGCGTAATATATTAACTGATTCTAATCAATATTGGCACAAATTGCCTACAGAGTAAGATCACAGAGAAAGAACTCTCTCCTAAAATGTTTTAAAGGTATATTCATTTTATATAGAAAGTAAGGTGGTGACAAAACATGCTTTTCTAATTTCCCAGTTCTATGCCAGAAGAGTAATAGGATTATTGGTCAATAATGAGTTTCTAAATGAAATGCCCTTCTAGTTTAATTACATTTTAATGACTTTTTTGTGATCGTTTCCCTCAATTGTGTTGCATTAAGTTTTATGCTTACTGCTAAAATCTGCTGAATTGTTTTCTTATAGATTGAAGAGTAAACTATTTAATTAATGACCATTATACAGCAGCCTATAATTCTAGATTGCAAAATTGCATCATATTCTGCCAAGTTCAGTAGCCAGTGTCATCTAATTTAGAGCAGGTGGCAAACCTGACCATTATTGACCAAGGAATAGAGTTTACATTGTAGGCAGTAGGCCTCTATATATTATTGATGGTGCTTATTTGAGTCCGTTCCTGTGCAAATATCGAAGGAGAAGCATGTGTGGGGGGTGGGAAACAAACAAACTAACGTACAAAAAAACACATACATTTCTCTTACCTTGTCAACGTGCTGTCACTGTGTATAGTCCATTTAGTTACAAGATGAAAAATTAATTAGTTTTAGTCTCCACTCTTTGAATGCATCAGGTCATATGATTTGTTTGTATTATAACTTTTTACAAAATTATTGCATACTTGATAACCTTTGCCAAATTGTTACATTTCCCATCTCTCTCTTCCCTTCCCTTTTTCTTTCTTTTTTTTTTTTTTTCTTGCCGATTGTAATATTCTGTAGGTTAAGGGCTCCAGTTCATAGCATTTTCTTCTGACTTTTATTGGCTAGTGCTTGCAGTTTGTGAAATTCCTGACTAGACAATCTCATGTATTTCCCGAGCAAAGATTTGGTATGTTCGTCATCTCAAAATGAGCCTAAAATTTCAAGCTTGATCAGTTTATCTTTTTTACAAGTTGTAGCATTCACCCATCTCTTTTATCAGCAATTCTCCCACCCCTTATTTTGTGCACCATGGATGGCAAATGTTTACAAAAACTCTGCCCCTCCCTCGCTCTTATGGAGACCCTAATTGACCAAAACTATTCACCTTCTGCAATTTGAAAACAATCTATTGCCTGCAATCTAGTGTCACAGAGTCCAGTCCTTGATATCTACGAAAGTGGACTTTTAGGTTTGATATTTTTTGCTTACTAAGTTTCCATCTACCAGTTTACAATTGTGATTTGTTTTTTTAAAACTGATTTTACAATCCAAGTAGAATGTTACCTTGAAATATTTAATATTTAACACATATTAAGATGTTTATTGCCTAAACCTTCAGTTTTATAGTGTTATCGTCATCGAGGCCAATTGTAGTCGAGGCTTTCTTTGAAAGCAACCTCTTTGGCAAGGATGAATATCTTGCTTATTTATGACAACCATAAATCACATGCAGCAAAGCAATTTACAATGTCATAATTAAATGTCTGTAATTTGCATGTACTCTATCCTTGAAGTCTCAATTGCTAACAGAAAAATTACTGATCAGCAAAGAGTGCAAATGGTGTTACCTCTTGGATAAGAAGAACCCCTAGTTCTTCTAGTTCTAAATAGGATTTTTATTATTATTATTATTATTATTTGGCATTTATACAGTGCCAACATATTACACAGTTCTTTAGTTTTAATATGGCGATATACGGCAATTAACAAACTATTACAAATGTTAATAGGAAGAAGAAATGAATGTGGACCCTCAATGAACAAGCTTACAATAGGATAAGACCGCATTATTATACTTTGTATCATTTTTCACAATTTCTGATATTGGATTGTTTAATTATTGCACTATTAATTACTGGCTGTACCTGATAGCCTTCTCGCTTAAGGTAGTGGAAGAGTGATTTGGAGCCATGTTAAAAGAAAACTCCAAACACCATAACCACAATAGTGTGTTGTGGTTGTTATAGTGCCAATAGTGCCCTGGTGACCACAAATCTAAGTAGACAATGTGTTTTTAGAATTATTTGACTTCTTACCTTGGGTCACCATGGAACCACTTCTTGCCTCCTCTACAGCCATCAGACCAACCAGAAGTTCTGTGCCATAGTTAAGTATGGCAATGCAGTGCAAGTTCATTGGTTGAGAATGATCAGCTGACACTCTCAGTGAATGAGCTGACCCTGCAAGACTTGGTTCAGGAAAGAGAATGAAAGCTCCTTAACACAGCAGGTGAAGACCCTGACACCCAAACCAAAACCCACTAGAAACACAGCATAAATTGACAATAATAAGTGTGCTTAAAAAGGCTGGATTTAAAGGGAAACTATAGTGTATTCCTAGCACTATAGAACCCTCTGGACCCCCTGTCCTCGCTTCCCTCCCCCCTTCCCCGCAGTTGATAAAGGGTTAATTACTCTTTTGTTACTTACTTGATTTGAGCACCATTGTCCCTCAGGGTGGTTCAGGCTTTGCCTCCGCTCCTCCTTTGCTGATGTCATCCGTTGGACGGACCTAATGTACCTAATAATCCAATGCTTTCCCATGGGGGTTTAGCTGATGTTGGATGTCCTCATGCAAAGTTTCAGTTAGCGGACCAAAAGTCCTTTAAGGATCTGGATGCACCTCTTGTTGCTGTCTAGTAGACAGCCACTAGAGGTGGAGTTAACCCTGCAAGGTAATTATTTCAGAATCTCAATAACTGCAATAATTATAATTGCAGGGTTAAGGGAAACAGAGGCACTGCACTCAGATAACTTCAGTGAGATGATGTGGGCTCGGTGCCTATAATGTCCATTTTTAATGGTAAGGATAATCAAAGAGCAAGTCAAGATCGAGGGCAGTAGAAGACAGGATAAACGGAATACGCAAACCAAAAGTCTTGAGCACAGAGATCAGAAAAAATGATAAACTATCCAAGGTCAAAATCACAAACCAGAACTGAAAAGAAATGCACTATTGAGTCAGCAATAACCACAAAAGAGCACCTGGCATTTGGCAGACATAATCAAAAGTGAAATTGTATTGGTTTGAATCATTCCTGTGCGCCAAATGGTATGATAGCAACTAGGAGCAGACTTCATGTAACCATGACGCCAGAGTGACCCAACCAATACTTGGTGTGTATTCCAAGTTGCATAAAAACTGAAGAAAGACTTGACTCTTCAGGTACACTCTTGGGAAGTCTTGGGAAGTACAGTCTTGGGAAAAATGCAGGAGTGACACAACTCTGCATGAACACTTGGAGTTGTGTCAGTAATGACCCCAGATTGATGGGCCCCCAAACCATTATGAGTGTTTGTGTGGGTATAGCATGCTGCACCAGAATTAATATCACAAGGGAGAGAGATGGCCATATCCTGCATGACACTCGTAAGCAAGTAGTTGAAAGGAAGAGGGGAGTGGTGCTTGGTGGACTCTCAAGTTAGAAGTCAAACCATGTTCTTTCTCTAACAGTTTTTTTGTGAATGGGGAGCTAGCAATTGGCTGAGAGCCATCCGCAACTCCCTCAAGTTTCGAGAACCTCCTGACACCGTAACTAAACTGTGATAAACTTATGGTGCCCTGATTGTGCCTTTAACCATAGCTACCCTGCATAGAAACATAAAGGCAGTTGCCTAGTACAATATAACAATAAAGATTTACTGCACAGAACTTATTTAACAATTCCCACCACGCAAATCACACTTAAAGAACATTGTACTTATTGCACATATAGGCTTTTCCACAACAGGTCTTTAACAATTCACATGTAGTGGAGAGAGTTGCAAAACATATCCATTGTTTTGTGCTAAAATGGTTACTCTAATCCAGTGCTGGATTAAGAGTCTCATGGGACCGGAGCTAAACGTTTTGATAGGCCTTATTAAATGAGTATATTAAAGGAACATTCCATGCATCACAACCACTACAAAGTGCCTTAGGTGGTCATGGAGCCAGGAGTGCTCTGGTGCCCTCCATTGCTAGTATTTCTAAATATAGGTACACATTGGTTTATTAAACTTCTTTATTGTAATAGAAAGGTTTTACAAAGGTATTAAAGCTTTTCTTTCTTTCTTTAGACGTATCAGATTAACATGGTTTTGAAGAATTAATTTCTAACTAAAAACCAAAGAACACATTCCTTCTTATATTCTCTCTCAGTATTACAAGGTCACATGCTAGTTTTTATGTAACACTTGTAAACTCCGATTTTATTTTAGTCCAGTTAATTTTTTTTCCCTGTGTAGGCTTATGCAAGATTACAGATTAATGAGCCTAAAATAAGAGATGGTATGGAACGTGTAGAGCTGTCACATGATCACCTCTTCCCGTGTCAATGCCAGAGAAATGAGGTGCGTACATCTTTTTTTCTGCACTCATTATTTTGTAAAATATCATGTTCCTAACATGTGTTGTTGCCTAAAATGACCCATTGTAGTTTCAAATGCATCCCTTTGATATGCTACTAGAATGCTGTGAGTGCTCTCCCTAGGATCTATGTCAAAACATTTGATACCCCCAGGGCTTTCGCAGTCCAGACCCTGCTTGCTGAAATTGTGCTTCCACAGTACCAGTGTCAATCTCATCCATATTTGGACATCATTGATTGTCTAAGCATCTCAGCTGGCATGCTCTATGCTTCAATGCCATCCAGACAATCAGTGCTGTCCAAATATTGATGAAATTGATATTGCTAATCTGCATTAGCAATACAGTGGTAGCAGGCTGTCATAGTGACACCTGGTTTTGGTTAAATGTCTCGAAAAGAATCCTTCGAGAATCAATGTTTTTCTGTTGGCAGAAATAGCAGCAAATGCATAAATCCATTTCAAGATTATTGGTCCTGTCACCTTTGTAAATAACCCCTGTGCAGGTGCTTCCTTAAAATCATTGCTGCACTACATGATGCAATTTTTCTATTCCGTTTTTCCTATCAGATTAGAGGCAGTGCTTACACCATAGGGATATCCAATCTGGAGGGAAAAAACAGGCAGGCAAATCTCCAAACATTTTAACCCCTCCCCTAATTACCTCCTTTCCAATAAGTAGCAGCTCCTCCTGATCATCCCCAGTTCTTTGCCTGCCTTCGGCAGGGGAGGTTATGCAGGAATGTTCTCCAGGAAGCAGGTGAGAAGGGCTGAGGCTCGGGAGGCTCTGCTTCCTTGATGTTCGGGTAAGTAGCGTTTAACACGCCGGACGGCGTGGTCCCTCAGAATTTATTCCGTCTCTTGCCGTGCCAGGTGCCGGTCTGACGAAGGACGCAGGCGTGCGTCGGCTGGGAGGTCCTGTCGGTGGAACGCACACACAGGTTGCGTTGCGTTCCACCAGGGAGTCGCAGAGCGCTATGCACATGCGCAATGCGAACCTGGATTCAGGCGCCAAATTTGAACTTGGCGTTTTTGTTTGGTTACAGGACTTAAAAGGAGCATTACCAGCAGCAACCTCTGTTTGCCAGGAGCTCTCAGAACGGTTGCAAAGTGTGTTTCTCACCTGCCCTCCAACACACTCTCAGGCCATTTAAGGTAAGACTGATTAGTTTTTATTTAAATGGTTCTAGCCTGAATCTTTAGGGAAAAGTTTTGTTTATTTTCCCTTGTTTGTTCTGTTCCCAGTATATAATCCTGAAAATTTGGATAAAGTTGCTGAGAAGGGGAAATGTACATCTAGCCAAGCATTTAATGTGCTCTGTGTGTGGCCATCTTATGCCAGATGGTTGTAAAAAGGAAACTTTGCTCTGTGTGTTCAAAGAAGCTTCAGAGGAAGCACAAAGAACAGAAATGTCCACTTTATCAGCTGGTTGCAACAAAGTATGCAGCAAACAGTTGTGGATATGTGGTCAGCAGCATTACAGACAATCCAGGCTTCGGTTGCCCAGGATTCTCAGATTGTTATACATGCTAACAAAAGCCTAAGATCTTGGGAAGTTCCGATTCTAGTTTGGAACTAGTGGTTCTGAGTATGGCGATAATTCAGCAGTGTCTCATCAAATGAGGAATCTGCATTCCCAGTAGAATCCATTTGGGGTATTGATTAAAGAAGTGCAGTGGCATTTGAACTTGAGGAACAGGGTAGAAGTCCAATAGGTTTCTTTTTCACCCACAGATTGGGGAGTTGATTTAAAAGATTGGAAAATTCCCAAGTCACATGCTGTTTATTGGCTAGACAGTTTTTAAATCTCTCTTTTCCATAGAAGCGGAACAAGACTGTAAGCTGGATACTATCCCTGTAATGGGCGTTCCTATTGCTCAAATAGGTAAGAAGACTACATTACCAATTGGAGATTCAAGCGGGCTCAAGGAGGTCATGGATAAACGCATGGACTCCTCCTTAAAGATGTTGTTCATCTCTTCTGCAGCCCAAGCTAAAGCTTTGATTACGGGGTCATCCGTTACCAAGGCCCATAAACTTGGTTGGAAGAACTAGAAAAGGTATATACGGGAGAAGCTAAGGAAGACCCGTTAAAGCTATTAAAAAATATCAGTATGGCATCTGATTTTTTTTTTTAGTGGATGCCTCTGCAGAAAGCCTGAAATTATCGGCCAAGAATATAGGTATTTCAACAGTCGCCAGAAGAGCGCTTTGGCTTAGAAATTGGTCAGCAGATGCGGCATCTAATAATTCACTGTGTGAACTGTCTTTTGAACCAGGTAGACTTTTCGGTTCATAACTGGATGAGTTGCTGAAACAGATGAAGGAAGGAAGGAAAGCTTTACCAGTATCATATAGGAAGCAGTTTAGAAGCCGTAACGCAGAGACACTTCCCTCATTTAGAAGTTCCTTTCGTAGAAACTATTTCAAGGGTCAACAGAAAAGAGCCTTTGATTATAGGAAGAAGGAAAGGTTTACTGCCAAGAGAAATAAAAAATGATGACGCCAGGCCTGTAGGTGGAAGGTTGAGTCACTTCCTAGAGCACTGGAAAGAGACAACATCGGATCGCTGGGTCCTTACAGTGATGGAGCACGGATACGCTCTAGAATTATCACAAGCCCCAAAGAACATGTTTCTATGTTCCGAGATTCATTCTCTAGATATGGAACTCCCTCTGATGCGGGAAGTATCGACTCTGTTACTAAAAAGAGTGGTGGAAGAAGTTCCTCTAAAGGAAAGACATCAAGGCACCTATTCAAGACTTTATTTGGTGCCAAAACCAGATGGTTCGTTCAGACCTATCCTAGACCTAAAGGCCGTAAACAAGCGGATTATCAAAAAGAAATTCCTCATGGAAACAGTAAAGTCAGCTGCTCTGCTTATTCACCCATAAAGTTGGTTTGCGTCCCTGGATTTGAAAGATGCCTATCTTCATGTACCCATAGCAGAATCCAGCAAAAGTTTTCTACGGTTGCGGTGTGCTGCCAATCGGTAACCAAACATTACCAATTCAGAGCACTGCCTTTCGGCCTGTCATCAGCGCCCAGAGTATTCACAAAGCTTCTAGTAGTAGTTTCAGCTTTTCTAAGAGGTATGGGCATCGCTGTCATTCCATATTTGGACGACTGGCTGTTCATTGCAGAGTCCCAAGTTCAACTACAGTTAGACCTGGGGACAGCCATCAAATCGCTGGAAAAGCATGGCTGGCTAATAAATTTCAACAAATCGGAACTAGTGCCAGTTCAAAGGATCCAGTTCTTGGGTCTAATTTTGGATTCTATCGCGATGAAGTTATTCCTGCCAGAAGAGAAGATACTAAAGATCAAGCGGTTAATCCGGAATCTCAGAGAAAAAAGTGTGTTTTCAATCAGAGAAGCCAGGTGCTTGCTGGGTCTGTTTACAGCCTCAATCCCGGCAGTCGGTTGGGCAAAAGCCAGAATGAGACCTCTACAAAGAAACATTCTGCAAGTCTGGTATCGACAGGATCTCGGCCTAGATGGGCTGATGAGGTTTAACGATCTATCTTTGAAAAGTCTGCAGTGGTGGACATTTTCTCGATTCCTCCATGAGGGTCTGTCAGTCCGGATGAAGTCCTTCACTATCATAACAACAGACGCCTCTGCGCTGGGCTGGGGGGCCCATCGGGGAGACATAAAGAAGCAGGAGTCCTGGCAAGAGAAGGATATGAGAAGTTCCTCGAACTTCAGGGAATTAAAGGCCGTATGGATGGCACTCTTGGCGTTTCAGTTTCTCATCAAAGATCAACATATTCAAATTCGTTCAGACAATCGAACGACAGTGGCATATTTGAACAAACGGGGAGGTACGAGATCAACAAGATTAGAAAGCCTTTGTTCAATAATCATGCTGTGGGCAGAAGTGCACCTTATGTCAATCTCTGCAGTTCACATTTTAGGAAAGTTCAATGTGGTGGCAGATGCCCTGAGCAGGCATCATTTGAAACAAGCAGATTGGTCCCTGTCATGCAGAACTTTCAAGTTCATCACAGACCGCTTCGGTGTTCCAGAGATAGTCCTGATGGCATCCAGAGTGAACAGGAAGACAAGACGTTTTGCATCCCTAAATCCAGCAGACAGGCCGGATTTCATAGATTCCCTGTCAGTACCATGGAAGTTCAACCTGGCATATATCTTCCCGCCAGTAGTGCTTCTTCCCAGAATACTTCAAAAAGTAAGGCTGGAAAATGTAAGTGTTATCCTAATCCTTCCATGGTGGCCAAGAAGAAGTTGGTTCTCGGTTCTCCTGAACTTTCCGGGGGCCACCTTTTGGAAGCTTCCTCTTTCAGGAGTAATTCTAGAGGACGCCATGGTGCCTCTTCCGGCCCTTCGGAGATTCCGTTTGACGGCCTGGTTTCTGAACTCCAGATTTTAGAGGGTAAAGGTCTGGATCCTGAAGTTATAAAAAAAAATTTTTTGGCATCTTACAAGGAATCTACTTCAAGGTTCTACGTTAGGATTTGGAAGTTTTTTCAGCGGTGTTGTAGGTTTGAAGTCAACCCTGTTTCCGCGTCCATCCAGAAGATTCTATGCTTCCGTCAGATGGGATTTGCAAAGGTCTTAAACCTGCTTCATTTAGATTACATGTTTCTGCTATCAGTTTCTTCTCCCTCAGATGTTTCACCTCGAATTTTCTGATTTCAAGGTTCTTCAGAGCTCTGACACGTTTGGTGCCCTTTGTTAGGGAAGCCTGTCCTCCCTGGGATCTGAATTTGGTCCTTTCCGCGCTTTGAGTACCGTCTGTTGAACCATTGGAAGAAGTTTCCCTGAAGATGTTTTCGTTGGATACCGTTTTTTTTTGTTTTTTTTTGGTGGCTATTCGTCAGCTAAAAGAGTATGTGAGATCCGAGCGCTTCGGGAGTATTTTCCCTTTTTGGTTTTCATCAGGACAAGGAGGTTCTGAAGCTCGATCCTTCAGGTATCACTAAAGTTTTTTCTGTTGCCAATGTCAACCGAGAAGTGGTTTTGCCGACCGTTTGTCGGAATCCGTCTAATGCCTTGGTAAGTAATTTTCACTGCTTAGACGTAAAGATATGTCTTTGGCAATATCTAAAAGCTACGGAATCCTTCCGGTAGGATATCAGTATGTTTGTCTTGTTCATAGGCACAAAGAAAAGGTATGTTGGTTTCGAAGAGTTCTCTGGCTAGATGGCTGAAGGATTGTATTCTGTTATCTTATTCTAAGAGTAGCACGGAATTTGCAGGCCCTATAAAGGCACATTCTACTAGAGCTGTTTCGCCGTCATGGGCTCTGCGTGCAGCTGCTTCTCCGTCTCGAATTTGTTCAGCTGCTATTCGGTCCTCTCTCCATTCGTTCTCAAGACACTACAAGTGGGACATACTGGCCTCGGAGTATGCAGCTTTTGGGCGCAGGGTGCTTCAAGCAGTAGTGAACTGAAACCCGCCCTCAGGATCTGCTTTATTATATCCCTATGGTGTAAGCACTGCCTCTAATCTGATAGGAAAAACATAAATTTTACTTACCGAAAATTTCTTTTTCCTGAAGATTAGAGGCAGTGCTACAATTCCCGCCCCTTTTTCTAATAAACTCAGTAATTTTGCAGCTATTTGGCTTATGTATTGTCTGGGGATGATCAGGAGGAGCTGCTACTTATTGGAAAGGAGGTAATTAGGGGAGGGGTTAAAATGTTTGGAGATTTGCCTGCCTGTTTTTTCCCTCCAGATTGGATATCCCTATGGTGTAAGCACTGCCTCTAATCTTCAGGAAAAAGAAATTTTCGGTAAGTAAAATTTATGTTTTTTAAAATGGATAGATGCTTGCCCTACTGAAGACCAGTGCATTTCAAACAACGTCTTACCACTAGTCACCGTTTTATTCTTGTCATTCTTTGGATGACTTGTGACTAATCACTAAATACCGGACTGTGATTCTTTAAATCCTATATCATGGACTGTGGCCGATGAATCTTTGAGCAGTGATTTGAGAAGCACTACTGTAGACTGCCATTTATAAGAGACCTAGTTATTTGAAAAACAATAATAAAAAAACATACATCAGTGATGGTCACTATCCCAGTGCATGGAATAGGTGAGAAATTGTTTGCAAAAAAGTGAAGTGATAAAACTACTTTTTATGTTGCAGGACAAGGATGAACTCTGAACCTGAACCATTTCTATTCTGATGCAGTGTCCAATTCAAAGATATGGCTTTTTTTTTTGAAAGGCTAATCTATTGAAGTAATATATCTAATACATTTTGTAATGTTTTACATAGCGTTTCTTATATCTGAGCAAAAAATAATAATTATACTATACAAATTTGTTTACACAATAAACACTTTTTTTTTTTTTGCTTAAATGATATGCCCTGTTTATTGTAATGGGTTCTGGTATACTGCATATGAATTTGTATGTCTGTGTTTATGAATAGTGAGACTTTTGTATTTCCTGTTAGGTAAAAGAGACTGAGAATACATGAGTATAAAATAATGTATTCATTTACTGTTTCTGGGAGAGGTGAAAGTGTTTATACTGCTGATACCTTATGCTGACTGAAATTTTGTCGGTTTTCTCCTTGTTAGTCTACTGCCATCACCAAAATAAGTGTTTTTATGATGCCAGTAGGATGCAGGCACCATCCTATTCATCTGTGACCTTCACCTGTGTCTTTCCCCTTCACTTGCCATTTAACATTAGCAGTATGCATTGTCTACATTTAGATAACAGTGATAGATTGAGTGAGTGTGTCTCGCTCTACTACTACTCTGATACATATACCATTTCTTTATTTTCAAAATAGTTAGTCAATTAAGTACAAAGAGTATAAATACAAAAAGTATCAGATTAAAAATATACATTTACATGTCTTTAAGAATGAGATACATATTTCAGAATGTAAAGTTTTTGTACGAATAGCTATGGGACTTTTTCTTCATATGTATTTTTAGGTGTAAATTCAACATGCCTTTAAAGTTTGGTAAATATTTATGCAAATAGTCAAGAAAATGGGGGAAAAAAAGAAAAAAGAAAAAATATTCAAAACCATTTGAAACACCAAACGATCAGTCACACATCATACATACAAGGTCCTATAAGGGGCGGGAGGGGAGGGACTCCGTGAAAATTCCCGTCTAAACTAAACTATTATTGTTCTCTCTAAAATGTCTTCCAATGTTTCAGAGCTTCAGATATTTTAGATATTGGAGATCATCTCGAAAGAATGCTTCCTCCATTCTATATTGGTAATCTATTTGTTGCAATATCTCTGTCCACCTACGTGCAATGCAAAGTTTTACTGCTAAGGATATAGGCACAATTAAACAATTCTGGATATGATTTCCCAGAAGCTGAGTGTTGAAAAGAAACATCTGAGGAGATAAGTCGAATCTAATCCCTAATAAGGATATTAAAAGATTTTGTAGAGACTTGATGGTATTGTTTAATTCCGTGAATCCCCACCAAATATGTGAAAAGGAGCTGTCATTAACTACACATCTCCAACAAGTTTGTGACAAATTAGAGCAAACTTTGTGTAGTCTAACAGGGTTTTAATGCCAACGCAATGTTAATTTATACAGGGTTTCTATTAAATTCATACTGTGTATGTTCTTCCTTACTAGCAACAAGCCCTTTATCCACTCCTCATAGTTTAATTCAACGTTCATCTCCTTTTCCCATTTAATCCATGGTAAAAAAAAAATATTGTGGCTGCAATTGGGTAAAGAGATTGGAAACTCTAGAGGTAGTCTTTTATTTGTAATGTTTAGTTAGAAAATCGATTAAAGGATTTTCTGTTTTTTTTTTAAATAAAGTTTTTCAGTCTAAAATAACTAAAGAATTCACTAGGCAGAAGATCATATCTAGACTAAAGCAAATCAAAAGATAACAGTATTCCATGTGGTGCTAGATCATTTATATCTCCTATGTCCAGTTCTATAGTTGCTAATGGCATATTTGACAAAAGAGAGTTTCGTAATCCCAAAGATGTAATCTTTAATTTGTAAAGAAAATTGTGTAAATGTCTCTGATTATTGTTTTTTGAGTGAAAGTAAACCTACTTCTTTTACCCTTAGGATCTATAACTAACCAAAGTAAAAAGAAAGGTTCAAATTTCCCAAGTCTTGTTTTTCAATCTCCAACCATATGGGTCTGGGGGTTATAAAATTATTCCAAGCAATAGCATGTGTTATCATATTATTGTTATACAAAGAATATATATCGGTAAAAGATAAACCTCCCCTTTTGAAATCTCTGTATAAAATCTTTGAAGTTATTCTGGGGTTTTTATCCTGCCAGATAAATTTATTAATTATTAGTTGAATTTCTTTAAATACAGTATTATCAATTCTACATGGTGTATTTTTAAATAAATACGTAATTTTTGGAAGCAGGTAAGATCTTATAATGTCTGCCCTGCCCGTCCAAGATAATTCCATCAGTTTCCAGTTTGATAAAGTATTTCTAAAATCACCTAATTTAAAATTATAATTTTGTTTTATAATTTCATCAAGATCCATATATACCAGTCAAATTTAAATCTTGATTTGATATACTCAAAATCAAGTATAGGTACTTTGTTCAATAATATTTGGGTTTTATTAAGATTTGGTTTAAAATTAGAAAAACTGCCATATTCCTCAATCAGTTGAAGTACTTTAGGAATAGAGAGTTTCTGATTCACTAAGGTTAAAAGAACATCGTTCGCATATAAGGTGAGTTTACATTCTAATGTTCCAATAGTTATACCCTTAATATCCTTATCCTGTCTTCTCAAATTGGCCAGAGGTTCCATCATCAGGATGTACAGCAGTGGGGTAAGAGGACAACCCTGCCCAGTGCCGTTTCTAATTTTAAACTAATCTGAAAGAAGCATATAGCCCGAGATCCTAGCTGTAGGTTTGGTGTACAAAAGCATAATCCTCTTCCTAAATGTACCCTCGATGCCGAAGGCTCCCAATACCGCCAATTCACCCAATCAAAGGCGTTTTCGGCATCGTGGGTCATCATAATAGAGTCTTCCTCTTGTAAATTCATATGATAAATTATATTTATTACCTTTCTGGTATTATCGCTAGTACTTCTTCCCTTAATAAACCTACATTGATCTAAGTGGATTAAATCTGGGAGAACTTCCTTCAACCTCTCGGCTAAAATTTGAATAAGTTTTTATATCCAAGTTAATAAGGTATATTGGCCGGTAATTTGTAATAGAAGTAGGATCTTTATTAACCTTTTGGTATTGGAGTAATGGTAGCTTGTAACATTTCAGATGGAATAATGTTACTAGAATTAAATTGGCTATATGTTCTTAATAATAAAGGTGATAGTTTTTCAAATTTCTGAAAAAAACCTGCGGAATACCCCTCTGGCTAAGAAGACTTGTTTGATTTCAAAGAATTCATACAATTTTTAATTTCTGATATTGATATAGGTTTATTCAAAGAATCTCATTTATTAGAAGAAATGTTAGAAAGTTTGAGATTATCTAAAAAAAATTGAAATTTCTACATTAGAATTACTATAATCATCTAAATTGTATAAGGATATGTAATAGTCCCTAAATGCTTGGCTTAGCTGTTTGGGAGTTAGAAGCTTTTTTCCCTTCACCACATTTTTTAAAATAATGTCTTAACTTTTTATTTTTAAACTAATTTGTTAAAATTTTACTGGATCGGTTAGCGGCATAGTACCATTTTTGTTTTAAAATTAGGATGGTTTTATTCATTTTTTCAGTGTCTGTTCTGCTATATCTTCTCTCACCTTTTTGATCTGTGACATGGTGGAGGGATCTTAGGTGACCTTACTCAATGTTTCTCCAAACTTTTTTTTGTTTGTTTGAGTACCATTTAAAGGAACACTATAGTCACCTAAATTACTTTAGCTAAATAAAGCAGTTTTAGTGTATAGATCATTCCCCTGCAATTTCACTGCTCAATTCACTGTCATTTAGGAGTTAAACCACTTTGTTTCTGTTTATGCAGCCCTAGCCACACCTCCCCTGGCTATGATTGACAGAGCCTGCATGAAAACAAAACTGGTTTCACTTTCAAACAGATGTAATTTACCTTAAATAATTGTATCTCAATCTCTAAATTGAACTTTAAATCACATACAGGAGGCTCTTGCAGGGTCTAGCAAGCTATTAACATAGCAGGGGATAAGAAAATCTTAATTAAACAGAACTTGCAATAAAGAAAGCCTAAATAGGGCTCTCTTTACAGGAAGTGTGTATGGAAGGCTGTGCAAGTCACATGCAGGGAGGTGTGACTAGGGTTCATAAACAAAGGGATTTAACTCCTAAATGGCAGATGATTGAGCAGTGAGGCTGCAGGGGCATATTCTATAAACCAAAACTGCTTCATTAAGCTAAAGTTGTACAGGTGACTATAGTGTCCCTTTAATACTTACACTATTTAATGCAATGCTACTTCCTAAATGTCTCCTCATCTGGCTTTATATTCACATTTCTTTTTTCTAACCTCATTTTTTTTCCTCTTGCCTGCTCACCCATGTCTCCCTGCCATGTTAGTCTCCTTTAAATTTGTTTGCCCTATTTTCTACCTTGATTATTTCATTCTCCCTCCCTTTCATCACATTGTAACAATAAAATAATCATACACCTGTAACATTAAAGGATCACTATAGGGTCAGGAACACAAAAATGTATTCCTGACCCTATAACGTTAAAACCACCATCTAGCCCCCTTGGGCCCCTCATGCCTCCATGAATATAGAAAAGTCTTACTGTATTCAAGCCAGAAGCTGTAACCCTGCATGCTGTTTGCCTCAACAACAAAAAAACAAGCAGTCTGCTGACATCATCAGCAGTGGTAGCCTGGTCCAACCACAGTGCTTCCCCATAGGATTGGCTGAGACTGAGAAAGAGGCAGATCAGGGGCAGAGCCAGCATGATTCAAACACAGCCCTTGTCAATCAGCATCTCCTCATAGAGATGAATTCATTCAATGAATCTCTACGGGAAAGCTCAGTGTCTGCATGCAGAGGGAGGAGACACTGAATGTTTGGTTGCATTTTGGACAGCCATAACCCAGGAAGGATTTCTAACAGCCATCTGAGGAGTGGCCAGTGAAGTTATCACTAGGCTGTAATGTAAACACTGCATTTTCTCTGAAAAGACAGTGTTTAGAGCAAAAAGCTTGAAGGTAATGATTCTACTCACCAGAACAAATTGAACTAAAAAAGCTAGAATTTCTGGGGACATTGTGTGAAGTGTTCTTGCCTCCACCAGTAGTCTACAACTGGAGTGGGCGGAGTAACTGGGTGGAGTGGCTTGAGTAACTGTTGTGTGGTTGGAGTGGCTGGAGTAACTGTGGAAAGGTTGGACTGGGCAGAGTAACTTTATGAAACATTGATTAGCTGTATTGTTGTAACATTGTAAATATATTTCTTAAATGTGATAGTGCTCACTTTTGTGTTATCAAAACTGTAGGAATGACAGCAGTTTAGAGAATGTGTTTCATCTAGCAGCCTCTGTGTTCTGGAACACTCTGCTGACTGCACACACACCTGGGTTCCTATGGCAACTCACTCTACAGCAAGGGCAGAGAAGAGCGGCTAAAAACAAACTTCTCCAAATTGCTCACTTCACTGGTGGCAGTGGCGTCGCTAGGGGGGCGGCGAGGGGGCCATGGCCCTCCCTACATCATGCTGTGCCCCCCCTTGGGCCCCCCAAATGCCAGCAACTTGCTGGCCATGTGTCTAAATGATATTCTCTTGGGCTGTAACAGTGTGTGACAGCCGAGGGAATGCAGGAGAGAGGAGCTGGAACAGGGCTGGGGGCTGTCTGTGGCCGGAGGGAGCACTGACAGGCTCCACGGCACAGGCCCCGCACCCAAACGAAGCCCCGCCTCCCGCACATAAGCCCCGCCCCCGCCATTAAGCAGCAGCCCATGCTGCTGCTGGAAAGGATGAAAGATGGCTGCCTGACCCCCAGCAACAGCCTCCAGTGACAGGTAGGCTTAATGTGCTTGTGTGTGTGTGTGTCTGTCTGTCTGCTAGTGAGGAAGCATGTGTGTGTGCATGGATTCAGCAGTGTGTGTGTGTATGGACTCAGCAGTCTGTATATGTGTGTGTGTGTGTGTGTGTGTGTGTATGTGTATGGACTCAGCAGTCTGTGTGTGTGTGTGTGTATGGACTCAGCAGTCTGTATGTGTGTGGACTCAGCAGTCTGTGTGTGTGTGTGTGTGTATGGACTCAGCAGTCTGTGTGTGTGTGTGTGTATGGACTCAGCAGTCTGTGTGTGTGTGTGTATGGATTCAGCAGTCTGTGTGTGTGTGTGTATGGACTCAGCAGTCTGTGTGTGTGCGTATGGACTCAGCAGTCTGTATGTGTGTATGGACTCAGCAGTCTGTATGTGTGTATGGACTCAGCAGTCTGTATGTGTGTATGGACTCAGCAGTCTGTATGTGTGTGTATGGACTCAGCAGTGTGTGTGTATGAATTCAGCAGTCTGTATGTGTGTGTATGGACTCAGCAGTGTGTGTATGAATTCAGCAGTCTGTATGTGTGTATGGACTCAGCAGTCTGTGTATGTATGGACTCAGGAGTCTGTGTGTATGGACTCAGCAGTCTGTATGTGTGTATGGACTCAGCAAACTGTGTGTCTGTGTGTGTGTGTATGGTCAGCAGTCTGTGTCTCTCTGTGTGTAAGGACTCAGCAGTCTGTGTGTGTGTGTGTGTGTGTGTGTGTGTATGGACTGTATGAAGGGAAATGTGTTTGTTTTTTAAAAATCCTTGGTGGAAAATAATGAATTCTTCACCAGGGATTATAAAAAAAAAAAAACACGTGTCGGGGGCAGGGCTTAACATGCGACAGGGGCGGGGTCAAACTGCCGTGAGGGTGGGGTTAAATGTGCCCCCCTACTTTTGTCCCTGGCCCACCATGTGCCCCCCCTAAAAATGAATCCTAGAGACGCCACTGACTGGTGGTTGCCATCTTCAAACGGTCGTAGTTTAAAAACTATAAATCCTACAGTGAAGAGGTTTATATTGTGAGAATCACAAGACCCAGACCTATATTGTGATGCATGTCTCTGAAATATTAAAAAAAGAAGGCACAGTCGCAGTTTAGAAATTGACCTTCAAATTTGAAGTGGCTAGAGTGGAGTTTCAATGAATGTCAATGGACAGCGTGAGTTGTGAAAACAATCAGGACTATGGCTTAGCCATGGACATTTCTAGTGGCAGCAGGGGTAGCTGAACGTTTTGATATAAGATTTGTGTAGGTGTGCTTGAAAATGAGGGCGTGGTGGCAATTTAGAAATAATGTCCTGATTTTTCAGCTCCCACTCTAGTTTTGAACATTCCGCCATTCATTCCTATGGGACCAATTTTGCCACAAGTACGACGATATTCCGTGAACCATTCGGCGAAACATTCCACAAAGTAATAGCACACCGATCGGGAACAATCCGCACGTTTCGGTATATTACTGTCTATGTAGTATAAAAACTGTGGGAGGAGTTAGGGTGGTAAATTTGGCTATAATAAGAATAATAATATATATGTGAGATAATAGTAAGTGGTCTTGCCATGCAAGAACACTTAATAAGCTATAGTTGTTCTGGTGACTATAGTGTCCCTTTAAACCAGTTCTTATAACGCAGGAGTGAAGGTCTCTCACATTGTCTGGGCAGCCTAGCAGTGCTCTGCATTTTGGTCAAGATTTCAGAATTGAAACAGCATCTGTGTAACTCTGCCCTAGTGTGAATGTACCTACATGCTGTGTAAATTATATATACGGGTTTGACAGATGGAAAGTGCTGGAGTAATGAGGGCTGACATCTATACTTGCAACCTCCATCAGTTTGATCAGTTTCCATGACTTCATTGCAACTGGCAAATATAATGAATGCTTTAAGTACCAGCTTGGCTCACCGCACAGCTGTTTGCAAATAGATGAAAGATGCATGCATAAGCCTCAGAAAGGGGCAAAGGTCAAACTAAAGTACGTTAAAAGTAATAACCTATCCATAAACAAGTGAAAACGGGGATTGCACTCTGTTACCATTAAAAATCCTCATACAAGTGAGGGGTGCTCTGGACTTGAGGGATTCGTCCAAACTATGACATTAAACTTGATAAACATAAGGGGAGTCCAGGCACACAATTTCAAAATAACAAGCTTTTGCATAGCAACACGTGCAAAGGTTTCAGTCGCACAATGTGACCTTTTGTCAAGATATTGAAGTATTTACTCCTGTAAATACTTTAATAACGTTTACTGAGGTAAGATATCAAGGAGTTGTCAACTAAACAGAAGTGATAGTTCTGCTTTAAGAAGATGAGGTTTGTAAATATATACTGAAAAGCAGAACTGTTCAATCCCTAGATAGAACTACGTAGTTTATAACAAAGAAAAATGTATAAAGTGGATCTGTTATGCACAAAGCTTTTATAGACCTTTTAAGAGCTTTATATGTGTGCCATTTATGTTTTGTGTTTTTATACTTTTGGTATGTTGGAAATGTCAGCATGTTTTAACCCCTTAAGGACACAGCTTCAGAAGCTTGACTTACGCTTAATGACACAAGCAATTTTTGCATTTTCTTGCTGTTTGCATTCAACTGCAATTTGCATCTCTCTCATTTATTGCACCGACACATATTATATACTGTTTTTTAAAGGACAGAAAGGGCTTTAATTTGATATAACATATATATATATATATATATATATATATATATATATATATATATATATAAATGCTTACTTATTATAAAAAAAATACAGAAAAATGCAAAAAAAATGAAAAATATTGTTTTTTTTTTTACAGTTTTTGCAATCATAATGTGTGCATAATTAGTGCAGGTTAAGGAAAGTAATTAAAAATAAATTCATTTATTTGTTCTGATTTACAGAATATATAATGTGTCTGGGATTTTAAGTTTTTTTTTGGTAGTTATAGGGCACAAGGAGTAAAATAAAATTTTCATGTGGAGCGATTTTAGAATTTGGTATGTTTGTCTTGTAAGCCTAATGGCCATAAAAGAAAACAAAATTGCCACACAAAAGTATATATTTATATAAAGTAGACATCACAGGCTATTTACCTAAGGTTGTTTTGACACTCTCTACGTAGCCATTTTACCGCCAACCTCTGCTAAATATTGGAGAAAAATTGTGTTTTTTGGGGGTTTTCGCACACAAACGTATAACAAAGAACTTCTCATGTGTATTTTGTAAAGTTGGTGTGTGCTATTCCTGTACAAAGTTTTATTATGTGTTCAGTTACTTCTGCTGAGTACAACGGTACCCCCATTGTATGTCTTTGGCACTATTTTGTGAAGCTACAGTGCCATATAGGAGACCTGTCCTTTTCAGTATTCACAGTAGAATTTTGAGAGAGGGATTTAAGCCTATGCTTCCATTTGGGGTATTATAACAGTTTGACTGTTCAAAAATCCCCACAAAGGCCTACCATTTGTAAAAGTAGACACTCCAGGATATCTCATAATGTGCATATTGTGCCTTAACATGCCCCCATTTTTTTACCATTACATGCCAAAGTATGTGGTAAAAAATAATTTTGTGCATTTTTTACATACGGATTGCATTTTTGCTGGGCATTTTGTATATTTCATATGTGCCACTAAGTTCAAACCCCCCAAATTATGCTCAGCCAAGTCTTCTGAGTAAAAGGACACCCCCATTGTATGTCTATGGCACTATTTCGTGAAGCTACAGTGCCATACAGGAGGCCTGTCCTTTTCAGTATTCACAGTAGAATTTTGAGAGACGGATTTAATGAGCCTATGCTTCCATTTGGGGTATTATAACAGTTTGACTGTTCAAAAAAAACACACAAAGGCCTACCATTTGTAAAAGTAGACACTCCAGGGTATATCATAAGGTGCATATTGTGCCTTAGCATGCCCCCATTTTTTCACCAATATATGCCAAAGTATGTGGTAAAAAATTATTTTGTGCATTTTTTGACATACGGATTGCATTTTTGCTGGGCATTTTGTATATTTCATATGTGCCACTAAGTTCAAAACCTCCAAATTATGCTCAGCTAAGTCTTCTGAGTAAAAAGACATCCCCAATGAATGTCTTTGGCACTATTTTGTGAAGCTACAGTGGCATATTGGAGACCAAGCCATATCAGTTTTTACAGAACTTTGAATTTTGACGCTGGGCCTATGTGCAATTTCCAAGCATCTTCGCAGGTTTTAAATTCAAACTACCCCACAAAGGCCTACCATTTCTTAAAGTAGACACCCCAGGGTATTTCAAAAGGTATATTTTGAACCTTAGCGTGGGATCATTTTTCCGCTAGCTTGTACCAGGTGTAGTGGTCATAAGCGTTTTTTCTGCCTTTTTGACACACAAAGTGAGTTTGCACAGTATATTTTGCAAACCTTATGTGTACCACCACTCTATAATACTTTATATGCTGCTCAGCTATGTCGGCTGAGTACAAAAATACCCCCGTATGTACCTTTGCCAGGTATATGTGGACATCGGAGGGGCACATTTGGGACACAGCCATTCCATTTTTTTTCAAACTTTAAATTTTTACGCTGTGCCCATGTCCCATTTTAGAGTATTTTACCAGGCTATATAATCGAAATACCCCATAAAGCCATACCATTTCTTAAAGAAGACATCCCAGGGTATTTCAAAAGGCATATTTTGAACCTTAGCGTGGGATCATTTTTCCGCTAGCTTGTACCAGGTGTAGTGGTAATGAGCGTTATTACATTAATTTTTTAACTTTTTTAAAACTTTTTTCACTTTTTAAAACTATTTTTTAAACTTTTGTTTTGCTTATTAATTTTTTTAAAGTTTCCTAAACTTTCGTAAAACTTTTTTTTACAGATTTAAAATTTTTCTAAGCTTTTTCTTTTACCGTTAACCCCTAACTAGCAGTAAGCAGCACTAACAGTAAATTCCCCATTTTACCATAACTCCCACCCACCCCAGCTAGCAAAATATTTAATTATACAATATTTAAATTAGTTAATTAAATAAATTTAACCCCTGAGGGTTAACAAATAAATAAAAGTTAATCGTCAGGGGTTAAAAAAAATTAGATCACAGTATAATACTGTGATCTGTATTTTGATCACTGTAGGCAGTGATAGACTGGCAGGGAAGGGGTTAATTTTTATTTGGACTGGGTAAAGGGTTTATTTTTTTTATTTTTTACTTAAACGTTATTAAAACTTTTTTTTAACTTAATTTTTTAACTTTTTAAAGCTTATTTTAAAACTTTTTTTAACGTTAACCCCTAGTTAGCCTAACACTAATTCCCCCAATTCCCCACTAACTTCCACCCTCCCCAGCTAGCTAAATTTATAATTTTAAAATATTTAAATTAATTAATAAAATAAATTTAACCCCTGAGGGTTAAAAAAAAAAAAGAATTAACCCTCAGGGGTTAAAAAAAAATCAGATCATATTAAAATGTAATCCCTGCCAATTGATCACTGTAGTCAGTGATCAATTGGCAGGGAAGGGGTTAATTTTTTATTAATATGGGTAAAGGGGGGTGGGATTTTAATTTAACTTTTTTTTTTTACACACCAGGGGGCAGGATCACTGAAGATCCGTCTCCCTGCACTTCACACTGAACCCGGAAGTGCAGGGAGGCGGAGGTGAGTATGCAGAGCACATGTGCCCGCTCAGACATGCTGTCAGAGCGGGCACATGTACTGGGGCAGCCCGATCCGGTGCTCCCGGTCTGCCTCTAATACAGAGGCAGACCAGAGCACCATTAACCCCACGATCGCCGCGATTGCGGCGATCTGGGGTTAATTTTACCGCGTGACGGACGAGGTCCGTCATCCGTCGTTAAGGGTATCCCCTGGATGACGGACCTCGTCCGTCACCCGTCCTGAAGGGGTTAAGGGGTATGATGAATCAACGATCATTGACATATACCTAAATTAGAAAGTAGGCAAATAAAGGTGCATGTTTGTATGATGTTGTTTCTTAGTTAAAGTGTATCTGTCATGTCTGTCATTGCCCAATGTCTTTTCAAAGCAGGGGTAGTCAACCTTTTTCTACCTTCCGCCCACTAATGCATCTTTTTTGATGGAAAGATTTCCTTACCACCCACCAGTTTTCGCGCAAGTGAGGAATATTTTTTAGAAAGGAGGGTGTTTAAAAAAAAAAAAATGTACGTACATTTATCTTTTTATTTTTCATTTATGCATGTTTATAATGTTTTTAACTTTATTGTTTTCTCATTAAACTTTAGAAAGTAAATTGAAATTACCTTTACTAGTGATTAATGAGATCCTTGAGGCTGATGCTGCAAAACTAAATATTTGATATCTGGTTCGATTTTCGTAAGGAACAAACGAAGGTCTGCTCTTTCGGTGATATTCAGACGACTTCTCTGTTTGCTCATAATATGATTTCTCATCTGTGCATAAACTCCCCTCCTCTCCGTCCGCAATTCACCCTCCCCCCTCCCTTTTTTACCTGTTTTCTATTTTTTTATCTTCCTTATAGCAGTGCCCAGCAGGAAGGCTGACCTAGGTAGCCCACTTCTATTATTAGCCAACAACAATTCTCTCCTTTTCCTTTTTATATTTTTTATTTTCCTTCTTTCTCCTTTTTTACAAGTACTCTGCTCCTTCTTTCTCCTTCTTACAAGTACTCTGCTCATTCTTTCTCCTATTCTACAAATACTCTGCTCCTTCTTTCTCCTTTTTTTTACAAGTACTCTCCTCCTTTATTTTTTTTATTTTTTTTTTAATTCTTTATTAATGTTGTGCATGTTATACATAGTAACGGCATACGCCACAACAGCGTATTTAAAAACATTTGTAGGCTGAACAGTGGCATGAGTAATCGCACAGGTTTATATAATAAGACCAATCAACAGCTTGGTGGAGCAGCGGAATCGTGATATTAAGGCGAGAAGGCCAGCGCTTAACAATGCTAGGTTGGTTATGCTAAAATATTTGTAAATTGCACATTTGTAATTATTATTTATCATGACTTGCTAGCCGCAATTGTGAGGTATAAAGTGGAAAAAGAACCCGGTGAAAGTATGTCCATAAACAACAATGAGACAGCAGGCTATGCTTTAAGTACTCTGACTGAGAACATATAAGTGAGTAGTCAGGGTGAGCGTCCAATACGGAAGCAGGGTAGCGGACAGTGCCTGCCAATCATTCTGTTGTCTGCAACAAGCATCCTGATGTGCACAAGATTTACTGGTTTATAGGTTAACAACAGACGCTTAGACAGCGCATTGCAAGGTCCGCTAACATTATACAGTGACACTATACTTCTCACTAGTTTGCGAGTGTGTCTAAGCAGTTAGTTTGTTAAAGTGAGGTTGAAATAAAATTAAAATACCTGAAATATATAAAACTAACTGAACTATATACAAACAAGATACAATAGATGGATGATGCATGGCAACGCAAGATCAACTTTGCTAGTTTAGGTGTGTGGCGTTAGTGCATTTGTGGTGTAGCGACAGCGGACCACGGAGCAGAGCACAGAGCACAGATACTTTGAGTTGTGAGGAGGCGTTAAAAACACAAGTTGGCAACACAGTAGTGGTACCCAGACATTCTGAGTGCTATGTGCGACTGTCCTAAGGCAATTACAGCGCAGGTTGAAGTGCCGATTTAAATGTTCAATCTTTCGGTGTAATGTAGTATGCAACATACCAGGTAACCTGCCCCTTTATATTGTAGCCTGTGTCATGCCAGATAATTTGCTCAGTTGCAGTGTAGCGTGCAACATGCCGGATGACGTGCATATTTTTAAGGTAGGGTTTAGCTTGTGGGATATCTCGTATGTCTGTGTCAGGTGGGGTATTACACGCTAGGCGGCTTGCGCACTTGTAAATAAAGAGCTAACTGGCTAGGTATCCTGCGTATTTTAAGAATAGAAGACACTATGCAGGGTAACCTGCTCGTTTCTGTGGTAAAGTGTATCACGTTAGACAACCTTTGTATTTTATGACAATAAAAATAAAAGGGGGGGGGGGAGAAAGGGAGGTTAGGATGTACCCTGCTGGACATAGGCGTGCGGAGCCTATTGCATTAGGGTGTGCACCCTAAAGCACAAACACACACGCCGCGTATATATGTGTGTGTATGTGTATATATATATATATATATGTATATATATATATATATATATATATATATACATACACACACACACACACACACTACAGTGTGTAGGTGTAGGGGGTATAGTGTGTGGGTGCAGGGGGTGTACAGTGTGTAGGTGCAGGGGGTGTATAGTATGTAGGTGCAGGGGGTGTATAGTATGTAGGTGCAGGGTGTATAGTGTGTAGGTGTGAGGGGTATAGTGTGTGGGTGCAGGGTGTATAGTGTGTGGGTGCAGGGTGTATAGTGTGTGGGTGCAGGGTGTATAGTGTGTGGGTGCAGGGGGTATAGTGTGTGGGTGCAGGGGGTATAGTGTGTGGGTGCAGGGTGTATATAGGGTATAGTTTATAGTATAGAAGGGCTGGATAGGGTTAAATAATAAATTTTGATTGTTTATTTAAAATAAAATAACCCTACACATTTACTCCCCTTTCCCCTTGTTACCTTACTGTGCAGGGTAAGATGGAGCACGCTGCTGATCATCCCTGGTGATCCAGTGGGCTAGTGATGTGGTCTGTACCTCCGCAGGGTACAGACCATGCGTTCCTCTCGCGAGAGCTGGAGTTTCAGAGCGTTGCCGTGGGTTACCACGGCAACGCTCTGAAAATATCGGAGATCGCGAGAGGGCTGCCCTGCGTGCAGCCTGGAGGCTGTTAGCTCCGTATCCAAACGGAACTGAGCTCTTCAGAGCCTCTCTCGGGGCTAATTGGTAAGCTTGAGCCGGCAGGGGAGATTTTTTGATCTTCCCTGCCGGCCTCAATCCATATGCGGCGCGCGGGGATTAGGGTGTGCCCAGGCACACCCGGCACACAGGGCCGGATTAACATAGGGGCTGATGGAGCTGCAGCTCCAGGCCCAGGCCCATGGAATAGGCCCATTTTTTTTTTTTTTTTTTTTTTACACACTACTCTTAGGTTTGCCACCTGACAGTTTTTTTTTTACTGGCACAGCCGGTATTTGAGGCTGCCTGGCCGTCCCGGTATTGCAGTAATACCGGCAATACAAATGCAGGTAATTTTCTCAGAATAAATGGAGATTACTCTGCAATACCAGCACCGGCCAGTAGGGGTCACTGTGTGTGGAGAGAGGCAGGGATAAGAAGTTACAGCATATCCCTGCCTCTCTCTACTACTCACTGATCCGTGGTCCAGGCAGTCCAGACAGCAGCTATACAGCTCAGGTAAGTGAGGGATGGGGGGAAAGGCAGCAGGGACACATGGGGACACTGAGACACTAGGGGACACATGGGGACACTGAGACATTAGGGGACATATGGGGACACTGAGACTAGGGGACACATGGGGACACCGACTCTAGGGGACACTGAGACACTAGGACACAGACACTGGGAGACCTGGGAACACTGAGACACTTGGGGACACTGGAAAACATGGGGACACTGGAAAACATGGGGACACTGAGACACTAGGGGACACAGACACTAGGGGACACTGAGACACTAGGATACATGGGGACACAGACACTGGGAGACCTGGGGACACTGAGACACTTGAGGACACTGGAAAAGATGGGGACACTGAGACACTAGGGGACACTGAGACACTAGGGGACACTGGGACACATGGGGATGCTGAGACACATGGGGATGCTGAGACACATGGGGACGTTGTGAGACATAGAGACATTGGGAGACACTGAGACATTGCGACACGGAGACACTATGTTCCCATGTCCCCCAGCCAGTGTCCCTAGTGTCTCAGTGTCCCCAAGTCTCCCAGTGTCTGTGTCCCATGTCTCTCAGTGTGCCTAGTGTCCCTATATGTCCCAGTGTCCCCATGTCTATGTCCACAACTGTCCCCATGTCTCCCCAAGTGTCTGTCTCCCAGCCAGTCTCTCCCAGAGTCCCCTAGTATCCCAGTGTCTGTGTCCCTAGTGTCTTAGTGTCCCTAAATGTTTCAGTGTCCCCATGTCTTCCAGTGTCTGTGTTCCCAGTGTCTCAGTGTGCCTGGTGTCCCCATGTCTCCCAGTGTCCCTATATGTCCCAGTGTCCCCATGTCTATGTCCACAACTGTCCCCATGTCTCCCAGTGTCCCCATAAAGTGACATGGGGACACTTTATCAGGAAATATTACTTTACTGAGAGGGTAGTGGATGCATGGAATGGCCTTCCAGCTGAAGTGGTAGAGGTTAACACAGTAAAGGAGTTTAAGCATGCGTGGGCTAGGCATAATGCTATCCTAACTATAAGATAAGGCCAGGGACTAATGAAAGTATTTAGAAAATTGGGCAGACTAGATGGGCCGAATGGTTCTTCTCTGCCGTCACATTCTATGTTTCTATGTCTGTCTCCCAGCCAGTGTCCCCTAGTCTCCCAGTGTCTGTGTTCCCATGTCTTAGTGTCCCCATGTCTCCCAGTGTCTGTGTCCCTAGTGTCTCAGTGTCCCCATTTCTCCCAGTTTCCCTAAATATCTGTGTCCCCATGTCTCCCATTGTCCCCGGGTCTCCCATTGTCCCTGGGTCTCTCTGTGTCCCCGGGTCTCTCAGTGTCCCCGTGTCTCTCAGTGTCCCCAGTATCCTAGTGACATGGGGACACACTGAGACATTGGGACACTGGGAGAAATAGGGACACAGACACTGGGAGACTAGGGGACTGGGCGACATGGGGACACTGACACTGTGATACATAGGGACACTGAGACACTGGGTGACTTGCGAGACTGAGACACTGGGAGACAGGGAGACACTGGGAGCAATCCATCTATACAGCAGAATCAAACTGTGAGTAGTTGGTGGTTTTACAGAATTTTCTCTGATGTCACTCCTTGTGATTTACATCATGTGATGTCACGCATAACTAATTAATTATACAAATGATTAAGGCTGGTATTTTTTTCCAAGAAAGGTGGCAACCTTAACTACTCTTCACATACTCTTGCTTAAAGGAGCACTTTAGGGTCAGGAACACAATCATGTATTTCTGACCCTATTATGTTAAAACCACCACCCTGGCCCCTTATTGCCTCCCTAAATATAGTAAAATATTACTTGTATTCAAGTCTGCAGCTGCTGGCTCAGAAGTGGTGGTCTGAGCAAATTACAATACTTCCCCATAGGATTGGCTGAGATTGTCAACTAGGCAGATCAGGTGCAGAGCCAGCACAAGTCCAACATTGCCCTGGCCAATCAGCATCTCCTCATAAAGATAGATTGAATCAATGCATCTCTATGAGGAAAGTTCAGTGTCTGCATGCAGAAGGTGGAGACACTGAATGGCAGTGCTGCACACTAGGCAGTACTGCCCCAGGAAGCACCTCTAGCAGCCATCTAAGGAGAGGCCAGTTGAGTTATTTTCTCTGAAAAGACAGTGTTTACTGCAAAAAGCCTGAATGGAATGATTCTACTCACCAGAACAAATCCAATAAGCTGTAGTTGTTCTGGTGACTATAGTGTCCCTTTAAGTTTGGAAGCTTAAGAGGGATGTATGGGAACAAAACTTGTGTGGACTGGCTGACATTAAAATTAGTTTAGGTAATGCAGACGTTGGTCTCTCTAACACTGTGGCATGTCCCCTTTCTTCTACACATACTACATACACCTTTTCTCTGTCTCAGACTATATACCAGGAACTTCTGCCTGCTAGTAAGAAGGCAAGGAGACAAGTGGACCAGCGAGTGCTAGGCAGGGCCGGTGCTAGGATTTTTAGTTACACAGGCGAAGATGCATTTTGGCGCCCCCAACCCTCATTAAAAAAAAAAAAATGCATCTTCACCTGTGTGTCTTTCCTCCCAAGCCACAGGCACACAGGCATCATTTTTCAGTCACACAGTCAAAGTCATTCAGGTACACTGTCATACAAAGACAGAAATAATCATACAGAGACATACAGACACATACAGTCAGAGACATACAAGCAGAGATATACATGCATACAGAGACATGCAGGCATATAAAGACATAGATGCATACAGAGGTATACCGTCATATAGATACATACATACAGACAGGCTTACAGAAAAATACATACTCACACACACACACAAACTCACAGACACATACTCGAACACACACATACTCACATGCACACACACACTGACAGACACACACACACACTGACAGACACACACACACACTGACAGACACACACACACACACACACTGACAGACACACACTGACAGACGCACACACAGACAGACACACACACACACACACACACACACACTCACTCACACAAACATACACACACAGTAATTAATTATCTAAATTCAATTTAAATTTCCCACCCAGCCTCCCTACCTGGAGTGCTGGCGTGGGTCTTTCATTGGTGTTCCAGTGGGGCTGCTGGGAGGCGTGCGGCTGAAGTTGATTAGGAGGCGGCGAGGGAGCTCTCTGATCTCTCTGACCGGCTCCCTCGCAGGCTGTTTACTGATGCCGCGGGAGCCGGAATATGACGTCATATTCCGGCTCCCGCGGCATCAGCAAAAGGCGCGCGAGGGAGCCGGTCAGAGAGATCAGAGAGCTCCCTCGCCGCCTCCTAATCAACTTGTGCCGCACTCCGCTCCGGGGATCCAGGAGGTGACCAGGCAGGAGGGAGCACTTCCCTCCTGCCGGTCACTGGAATTTTGCGCCCCCAGCGCCGGTGCGCCCTAAGGCGGCCGCCTGTGCCGCCTTATGGACGCGCCGGCCCTGGTGCTAGGGGACAGTCCTTAGAAAGCATGGAGTGAGCGCATCATTAGACGCATTTATGTCAAGCTCAAGGTGCTGCCTGCATAGTATGATCTTAGTTGGACAGCCTGGATGATTGGCAGGCAGCCTGACATGCATTCATGCCAGACTGACCTTCCAATTCTTTGGACAGACATTTTTGGGCATGTTCACCCCTTTTGGCAGGTCTTGTCACGTGATTCACACCAGTGGCACACCCTTTTACCCCGCCCATTGACTTCCTGCTTCACTGGACACTGCTGTTAGGAGGTATGGATTTACTTGAAAGATGAAAGCATGAATTAGAGAGAGATTAGCATTGAGTATGTGTTTTCTTATAACTGCATTCTATGAGTTTCCCTCCAGCACCATCTCCATCAGATACATGATGCTTGGGAGGTATGACTGTTTTAGTGTTTTTGGTCGATACGATTCCGTAATTAGGCCCATCATAATTGTCAGCACCAGGCCCACTGTGCTCTTAATCCGACCCTGCCGGCACACCCTGTGCGCACGCCTATGCTGCTGGATACTTTACACCCTTTCAAAGTAGAATATGTTATACGAGGCAGCTCGCATAGTAGTAAAGATATAAATAACATGCTAGGCTACTCGCATATTTGTGAAGTAGAATACAACTCGTTAGAGTACTGTCACAATTTGGGGCCGAGTATACCACTTCAGTCTGTGCATTCCCCAGGGCCCGGTGAACTTGGTGTTATATTCACAAAGTGACTTCGGCTGGGTTGAGACTATGAGTGTCCCCATGTCCCTACGTTGTGATTGCTGCATAAGCCTCTGGCGTGGAGCTCTGAGGTATGAACGGGGCACTCCGATCTGGATCCCAAGTATGGGTGCGGTCGGGGGAGCTGTTGTTGCCCGTGTTGGCTGGCCCCGCCAGGGTCAGCAAATTTTGGGGTAAGTTCAGGAGCTGGAGGAAGGCCGGGGCGTCCCGTATATCCTGGATGCTGTGTAAGGACGTTCCTTTCGTGACTGATAGAGTCCTGGGAGGTCGCCACCGGTAATCCTCTTTGTGGGCACGGAGAATTAAGGTGAGTGGCCTTAGCGATCTGCGCCACGCCAAGGTGCTGCTGAACAGATCCGAGTAAAGTGAGAGTTCCATGTTCTCGAATCGGAAGGCTGAGAGAATCGTCGCTTTGTGTCCGCTGTTGTGGAGGCTCAGAATGACATCCCTTGTGGCAGTGTTTGGCGCGTTCGTTGGTTTGGGGATTCTGAAGATCCCTTCTGGGGTGATCGTGGCACGCTTTCCTTGTGACAGGATTTCCAGTAGCATGCGCTCAATTAGTTTAGGTAGTTCGGCCTCGGTAATGTCCTCACGAACTCCTCGTGGAAGCTGCGTTTCAGGTCTGCCATTAGCGCCTTCATAACCGCTACGGTGATCGGTTCTGCATCTGCCCCTTTGCCACGGTGTTGTGTCTTTCGTGGTGGATCTGGAGGCTGTAGACATCCCCCTTCCTCCGCATCGGATATGTCCTCGGAGAAGTCCGAGCACCCTCCGTGTTGGGCCGCCATATTGGCTTTGATTGTTAGCCCCAAGGTGGGCTTGTGTGGTGCCGCTTTTTTCCCCTTTCTCCCCATGTGGTCTTGGGGTGTTTGCTTGTGAGTAAGAGGGATAAAGGGGGGTTTCGATCGTTTTTCACAGATGGGTCTCGGAGCTCCTTTTGTATGCGTCTGGTTGCTTCAGCGTTCAAGCTCCGCCCCCTCCTCCTTTATTTTATCCCCTTTATTCTATTTCTATTTCTCTTTCCTTTTTTTATTTTTATTTTTTTGATCTTTATCTTTTTATCTCCTTTTTTTAAATGCTTTTCTTTTACCTTCCTTATGGCAATGTACAAAAGTAAGGATGAGCTAGTTTGCCCACTTATTATTATTATTATTATTAGCCAACAACCATTCTCTCCTTGTCCTGCCTAAACTTTTCTTTCTCCTATTTTACAACTGCTCTGCTCCGTTTCTGCCTGTCCCTGCTATCGTTCATCAGCTCCCACTCCTCCCCTTCCTCTTCCCACATGTTACACTCGCGTTGGCACGTCCGTGCGCGTGCACGCGTTCTCTTGTTCGCGTGCACGCATTCTCGTGCTTGCATAGGTTCGCGCGTGTTCATAGTTTCATTTGTGTTTGTGCACTCGCGCCCGCCCACCCACTCTCTCAAAAGGATTTAGCATTAGCATGAAACGCTCACTAGTGGGCGGTAGGGACCAGGTTGACGACCCATGGTTTAAAGAGTATACAACTTCATTTTCATTTTATTGACTTGTCTGGTTTTACTGCGTAGGCATATAGGTGAAGCATACTTCAAAGGGTGAAGCCAGCAGTATTTGCATACTATGAATTGAGAGACGCTGAATATTTATGCTGAAATACAGGCACAGTGAAGAACCTTTTGTAGCTGGTGCTATTTTCTCCACAACAATTTGAACGAGTGGAGATGTAACCAAGACTGCTAAATAAGAAAAGGATAAGGTTGATAAAGTCAGTGGACAGATAAGCCAAGCCCTGGAGCGAATAGGGACGGGGCAGCATTACTGCTGCCCTGAGGGGTTGTCATAGAAACCATCAGAGTTTGCAGGAATCTATGATCTGCAAACTTTCTTTGTCTTAGGCATGAGCATAACCACCTAGCAAAGCTAGTGGGTATGCGGCAGCCTCCCGGAGTCAAATGCCAGAGCTGAAAAGGCTCGCGCTGTGCATCTGCACAGCAACAGCCTTTCAGCCAATCAGGTAATCAGGAGATCCGTGCTGAGCGCGGGATTCCTGATTACCTCAGATTTTTTAAATTGGGAAACTGCGGATGGTAAGCACATCCCACGAAGTACTAAGGATCAATATTTCCGACAGTGTACGGGAATATATTTAAACGTCTAAACACAAAATAAAACAGTTCAAGATGCCAATAGTACAGGGGAACAAGAAAATATTTAATAAATCATGAAGACATACAAGATAGACTTGAAACTTTGTATAAAACTGCTGAACTGAAAAACAAGGCAACAATGTATGCCAAAGGAAAGTAACAAATGAACAGTGGAAACATTCAACATAAATTGCAACAAAATAAGTTCAATCAAAGAGAAGAGAAATGTTGAAACAAGTCTCAGCAAACATATTCTTTATGCAGGGAGTCCATGCGAATATTAAACCGACAAGACTACTTGCATCCACTTCTCCTATTTAGGTGGATCTTTGGTTTGTTGGTCCTGTCTTGGAGTACGGCTATAGTCTGTAAAAAACAAAACAGAGAACGGTTATCAAAGGTTGAATAAGCACCAGATAACCTTATGTTTTAGAAAAACAAACTACCACCAGCAGGCAAAACTCTTAACTTGGAGGAGGGTAGGACGGGCGCTATTGCTAGGTGGTTATGCTCATCCCTAAGACAAAGAAATTTTGCAGATCATAGATTCCTGCAAACTCTGATTTGTCCTCCGGGAGGCATAACCACCTAGCAAAGCTAGTGGGTAGAATAGCACACACCTGGTGGTGGTCCTAAGAAACTGAAGGCGTTCAACTTCTGATGGCCTCCAGTAAAATCTAACAAAGGTTTTACTGGACAACCATCTTGCAGCTTTTAAGATAGTAGGGAGAGGAAGGCCCTTTCCTGCTGCTTTAGTAGCCGAGGCTCCCCTAATTGAATGGCTTTTGAACACTGAAACATCAATTCCAGCCGTAGACATGGTGGAAAGTATCCAGCCTCTAATTGTATTAACCTTGGCTGGACGAAAGGGATTCCTTGATGTAATGAATAATTGACTGATATCATTTCTAAATAGAGCAGAAAGTTGAAGGTACGATTGTAACAAACTGACTAAACATAAGCCTGGTTCGGAAGAATCTTGGACCAAGTCCAATTCTACCGGACCAGGAGAAAAATGGGATGGTTTTTGTCTGCCTTTTAGTATAATATGGAAGTCTCCCGGGGTCCTGGACAACCAAGGTTCTGAAATATGGATTTGAGTTAACTCTGCTCCTCTAGCTGCCAGGGCCAAGGACAGCAGAGAAGCCAACTTAATAGCAGTCCATCTTAAATCAATTTTAGCATTATCCAAAGACTTTAGGAAATTTAATAAGACATCTACATCCCAAGTAGATGTGTAGCGTGGGGTATATGGGCGGCAGACGGCTAACCCTTTTAGTAATCTCAAATACAGGGCATCCTGAGTAAGGTTGGGGATCAGGAAGTTTAAGGCAGATCCGTAGGTCTTGATTGAACTGACAGATAAACCAGAATGGAACTTAAGGGTAAGAAATTCTAACGCCAAAGGAATGGTATCAGATCCTTGTGTGTTAGACAGAAAATAAATCTCCCATTCTTTGAATTCCTCGATCATCTTTCTATATCTTACCCTAGTTCTACGTCTTAAAGATGAGTTAATAATATCCAAGACCTGATCCGATAAAAGGGGATGTGTTAACAGCCTACCAGGGCTGCGATCCACATTAGCTGCGGGAGCTTGAGCAGAAGATCGCTGGTTCCCTGAAAGCAGTACACTGTCATGCCTAATGGGATCTTGGTTCCCTTGACTAACTGATGGATCAAGGGATACCAGGGTCTGGAGGTCCATACTGGATAAACGAGAACTAAGCTCTGCACCCTGTCCCTGCGGATCTTCTCCAGCACTTTCATCAGTAAAGATGGAGGGGGAAAAGCATAAGGGGCTGGAACATCCGTCCATTGGAAAGACATTGCATCCATTTTCCAAGCTCCCTTTGTCCAGGTCTGGGAGACGAACCTGGGAGTTTGAGCAGATGTTTGAAATGCAAACAGATCTACCTGTCTCTGGCCAAAATTGCTTTCTATCCGTTGGAAAAGAGCAATCTTTAATTGAATCATTGCCAGGGACAGACTTTGGCGAGAGAGAGAGTCTGCAAGCTCGTTCGCCTCTCCCGGAACATATTCTGCGAAGACCTGAACATTGCTTGCTAAGGCCCAGGACCAAAGATCTAGAGCCTCTAAGCAAAGACCCCTTGATCTTGTACCCCCTCTGTGGTTTATATAAGCCACCGTTGTCCTGTTGTCCGAATGGACTTTTACCACCGTCGGTGACTGGTTTAGAGGAACTAGGCCCTTGAGAGCTAATTTTATAGCTCGTAACTCCAAAATGTTTATATGGAGGTGACTCTCTTGGACTGACCAGATTCCTCTTATGGCGTTCTGGGTTGTAAACGCACGCCAACCGTGACTTGAGGCATCTGACGTCAGAGTGACTGTCGCAGGCTGCTCTAACAGTGGACGAGGAAGTGGAATTTCTAACTCCAGAATGGACTTCAGTTCTTCTCTGACCTTCTTGGGGAGAACAAATTTTGATTCCCAATGGCCACCCTGTCTTAGTCGGTTCCCTAAAAACAGCTGACTTCTTCTGCAAAGTAAGGGGGAATTGTTGTATGCTGGTGTTAAGCTATTAATTTCCCGATAATCTTTGCTAGGTCTCTCAAGGACCAACTCTGGTGCTTGAGAGATGAGTTGAGATGTACCAGTAGTTTGTCCCATTTGTCTTGAGGGATTCCAAGAGACATAGTCCTGGTGTTCAGTATGAAACCCAGAAAGAGGATGCTTTGAGTGGGAATTAGGACTGATTTCTGTAGGTTTACTACAAATCCTAGGTCTTGTAAAAGGGAAGCAAGGTAATCCCTTTGAGAAGCAAGGGCTTCCCCATCTGGATGCATGAGCAGGATGTCGTCTAGATACATGAAACCTTTTAGTCTGACATGAGCTATCACTGATTTCATAATTCTGGAGAATGTGTATGGTGCGTTGGATAGGCCAAACACCATAACGGTCCACTGCCACACTTTCCCTTTCCACTGAAACCTGAGAAAACGCCTGTGTTTCTTGGCTATGGGGACTGAATGGAAGGCATCTTTTAGGTCTAACTTTATGCAGAAAAAGGCTTTCTGTACTAAGCCTGGAAGATCTGATAAACCCTCCATCCTGAACCTTTTCCTTTTGATGAAAGCGTTCAGAGGCCTCACGTTTAGGACCGGTCTCCACGAACCGTCTGACTTTGGGATTGGGAACAATGGGCTGACCCATCCTGTAATAGACGTGTCTGCCAACTCTATTTTCCCTTGACTTAAAGCTAAGAAAAGGGAGGCATCTAGCACTGGGTTCACCTCTCTGTGGGGTGCAAACTTCTGGACTGGGAACCTTAAAAGGGGGAGTTGTAAACCCCTTTGAAAAATCTTTAGAACCCATTTGTCTGAGGAAATATCCTCCCAATTTAGTGGCATATGAGGAGGCACACTTACTTGAATGCATGGGTTTTCTTTTGGAAGCTGAACCGCCTCTGGAATGCGCTCCTCTGCCACCGCCTGGGAGCTTATGTCTTCCACTGTAGTGGCGGTACTGGGCCTGGTGAGAGGCTTCTCGGGACGCTCCTGCAGCCCTATAGGGGCGACCCTCTGTCCGAAAGGGCTTTTGTAGCCAGGGGCAGTCTTCTTGAGTTCTGAAAAGGATCTCCTTGCATTGTAACGGCCTTTAACCTCCTGAATGAACGAGGGACCGAATAGGTAAGAATCCTCCAAATTTGGGAACTCATGCGATTTGGGGGCTAGGTCAGACAGACCAGCTGCATGGAGCCAGCGGGATCTGCGGATGTTTGATATATAATTAAAGGATTGGCCAATAATTAGCACTGCCTTGCCAGACGCTTTTAAAAGGGCCATCTTAGATGCTAACAGAGATGAAGTGGAAGGTTTCTGGACATTGCCTTCTTTTTCTGCCTTATCCAGCATCAGTAATAGTGGGCCCACAGCATCAGCAATTTTAAACTGTATATTGTGAAAAGTCTGGTCTGTGGGATCAGAGGATACGCTGCTCCCTGTGATGGATAACAGCGCAGGGTCTACCTTTGGGGCCATTAAAGCCTGAATGTCCGGGATATCGATGTGGTTCCTGAGGAGAAGGTCATCTTCCTTAACCAAGGGGGATCTGAAGGCTAGTTTAGCAAAATCTCTAACCTCAGAATCGTGCTCCATAGCCCATCTGGAGTGAAATAGTTTTGATGGGAGAGTCTTTCCTAGGAGACTTACTCTGGCCATCTGAACATTGCTTAGCTTCCCTCTCTCAGTGGAAGCTGCTGAACGAACCACTTCCTCGGATTCCCAGTCTATTTCTGGAGAGCCGTATCTGGAACTGGGACGGCTTTGGGAGGAAGAGTGAGCGAACGCTCTAGAAGAGGAAGGAGAGGGACTATCTAACCTCCAACGAGATTTGCCCTTTTCCTCTGGAAGGTGTTTCTGGTGCTCAAACGAGGGAAACACACTATTCCTTTTTTGGGGTCCTGTCCCCTTAAATTTTCGCTTACTCAAACGAGTATGAGGGAAAGGAGAAGCGGAGAAGTTTTCCTCAGACGAGGAACTGGCGGAAGAGACCAGCTGTCTTCCTTTATGCTTTTTATTTAAAACTGGGACCAAATCCTCCTCAGATGATGAAGAGGATAGTTCCCTGGCAAGGAAAGCTCTCTTATGGAGCTTTCTACATTGATGGGGCTGCCTTTAAGAGAGGCATCCACTAAATATGTGGCAGACACAGAAATGATGCCATTTTAAAAATCTGAGGTAATCAGGAATCCCGCGCTCAGCACGGCTCTCCTGATTACCTGATTGGCTGAAAGGCTGTTGCTGTGCAGATGCACAGCGCAAGCCGTTTCAGCTCTGGCATTTGACTCCGGGAGGCTGCCGCATACCCACTAGCTTTGCTAGGTGGTTATGCCTCCCGGAGGACAAAAATGGATACAGTTGGTTTTAAAGTTGGAAGCAAGGAATGCTGGGAAAATTACCAGACTACTGGTGAACAATGCTGAGGGAGCCTGGTAGTGTCCCCGTAGGAGGTATGGGGGTCTGTGGTGGCGGGTTTCCCGCTCCAGCAAGTTTGGTTCTCTTTTCTCTCCACTTATCCACTGACCATCTCCTGGTTTTGAGACTATCTACAAGGCACTACTCCCTCATTTCCATACCGAACTGTACTTTTTAATCTGTTTTTTTAGCTGCCTACTAATACTCTCATTAGAGCTAGAAATCTAGAAATCCTTTATTTGTTTTATTGCCAATGCATATACTACATCCCTTCCGGATGTCGGGCGCACTCAGAAGACAGCGCAAACATACAAAAAAGATTAAATTCAGCTGGGAATGATCACTGCCCAGGTGATTGGAGTGAAGAAGGGTTCCACATCCCCCTTGAGGACCAATGAAAAGAAGGAGGGGTATTTAAAGCAAGACTTGGTGGGGTGAAGTATGGCTAATGTTTTTTATCCTTTTATTTGTTTGTTAATTTTATTTGATCCTCAGTGAAGTCCCTTGCATGGGAAGAAATGCATACATGTTTGTATTTTATTAATTTAAAATAAATCCTCTTTTGTACTACCCAACCCAAGTTCCTACGGTTCTTCCTATGTTCCACTGCCCATCCAAAGGAGTGCTGGCAAGATCCTTTGTTACCCCCATACTTTTGGGAGAGGGTGACTATTTTCGTCTTGTGAGTTAGCACTTTATCAAGCACCCACCATTTTCTGCTATTGTATTACACTTGTATTATGTTGTGTTTTATTCTTCTATAGGTCTTGCCAGTTCCCCATATTTTGATAAGGTTTATGTAGATACACACTGCCAGACATGTACAAATACACATAACCAGCCACACTGCCATGTATGTTAACATACACTAGAAAATATACTTTTGTAAGCTGTTTTCAAATATACCCCAATGTAAAAATGTATAATTAAACGTATGCATGTTTTCATTTGGAATATGTCTACTAAACACACCTCTTTAGATTTTTGAAGTTGGACAGTGGGGTGTTCCTTTAATAAAATGCTCTGTGATCAGGGCCGGATTAAGAGCCCAGTGGGCCTGGAGCTGACAATTATGATGGGCCTAATTACGGAATCTTATCGACCAAAAACACTAAAACAGTCATACCTCCCAAGCATCATGTATCTGATGGAGATGGTGCTGGAGGGAAACTCAAAGGATGCAGCTATAAGAAAACACATACTCTAAGCTAATCTCCCTCTAATTTATGCGTTCATCTTATAAGTAAATCCATACCCCCTAACAGCAGTGTCCAGTGAAGCAGGAAATCAATGGGCGCGGTAAAAGGGTGTGCCACTGGCGCGAATCACGTGACCAGACCTGCCAAAAGGGGTGAACATGCCCAGAAAGGGGGCATGTTTGTCCAAAGAATTGGAAGGTCAGCCTGGCATGAATGCATGTCAGGCTGCCCGCCAATCCTGCAGGCTGTCCAACTAAGGGCATACTATGCAGGCAGCACCCTGAGCTTGACATAAATGTGTCTAATGATGCGCTCACTCCATGCTTTCTAAGGACTGTCCCTTAGCACTCGCTGGTCCACTAGTCTCCTTACCTTCTTACTAGCAGGCAGAAGTTCCTGGTATATAGTCTGAGACAGAGAAAAGGTGAGTGTAGAATAAAGGGGACATGCCACAGTGTTAGAGAGACCAACGTCTGCATTACCTAAACTAATTTTATTGTCAGCCAGTCCACACAGGTTTTATTCCCATGCATCCCTCTCAAGCTTCCAAACATAAAGGGACACTATAGTCACCAGAACAACTACAGCTTATTGTATTTGTTCTGGTAAGCAGAATCATTCCATTCAAGCTTTTTGCAGTAAACACTGTGTTTTCAGAGAAAATAATTCCACTGGCCGCTCCTTAGATGACTGCTAGAGGTGCTTCCTGGGGCAGTACTGCCTAGTGTGCAGCACTGCCATTCAGTGTCTCCACCCTCTACATGCAGACACTGAACTTTCCTCATAGAGATGCATTGATTCAATTTATCTTTATGAGGAGATGCTGATTGGCCAGGGCTATGTTGGACTTGTGCTAGCTCTGCCCCTGATCTGCCTAGTTGACAGCCTCAGCCAATCCTATGGGGAAGTATTGTAATTTGCTCAGACCACCACTTCTGATGATGTCAGCAGACAGTCTGTTCACAGGCAGAGCCAGCAGCTGCAGACTTGAATACAAGTAATATTTTATTATATTTAGGGAGGTAAGAACAGGCCAGGGTGGTGGTTTTAACATAATAGGGTCAGAAATACATGATTGTGTTCCTGACCCTATAGTGCTCCTTTAAGCAAGAGTATGTGAAGAGTAGTTAAGGTTGCCACCTTTCTTGGAAAAATATACCAGCCTTAATCATTTGTATAATTAATTAGTTAAGCGTGACATCACATGATGTAAATCACAAGGAGTGACATCAGAGAAAATTCTGTAAAATCACCAACAAACTACTCACAGTTTGATTCTGCTGTATAGATGGATTGCTCCCAGTGTCTCCCTGTCTCTCAGTGTCTCAGTCTCGCAAGTCACCCAGTGTCTCAGTGTCCCTATGTATCACAGTGTCAGTGTCCCCATGTCACCCAGTCCCCTAGTTTCCCAGTGTCTGTGTCCCCATTTCTCCCAATGTCTCAGTGTGTCCCCATGTCACTAGGATAATGGGGACACAGTGAGACCCGGGGACACTAGAGACATGGTGACGGGGACACTAGAGACATGGGGACACTGAGAGAACCGGGGAAACTGGGAGACATGGGGACACTGGGAGACACGGAGACATTTAGGGAAACTGGGAGAAATGGGGACACTGAGACACTAGGGACACAGACACTGGTAGACATGGGGACACTGAAACATTTGGGGACACTAAGACACTAGGCACACAGAGACATGGAAACACAGACACTGGGATACTAGGGGACACTGGGAGACTAGGGGACACTGGCTGGGAGACAGACACTTGGGGACACTGGGGACATGGTGACAGTTGGGACATAGACATGGGGACACTGGGACATATAGGGACACTGGGAGACATGGGGACACTAGGCCCACTGAGAGACTAGGAACACAGACACTGGGAGACATGGGGACACTGAAACATTTGGGGACACTAAGACACTAGGGACAGAGAGACATGGGAACACAGACACTGGGAGACTAGGGGACACTGGGAGACTAGGGGACACTGGCTGAAAGACAGGCACTTGGGGACACTGGGAGACATGGGGACAGTTGGGACATAGACATGGGGACACTGGGACATATAGGGACATTGGGAGACATGGGGACACTAGGGACACTGAGACACTAGGAACACAGACACTGGGAGACATGGGGACACTGAAACATTTGGGGACACTAAGACACTAGGGACACAGAGGCATGGGAACACAGACACTGGGAGACTAGGGGACACTGGCTGGGAGACAGACACTTGGGGACAGTTGTGGACATAGACATGAGGACACTGGGACATATAGGGACACATGGGGTCACTAGGTACACTGAGAGACATGGGACACAGACACAGGGAGACTTGGGGACACACACTAGGGACACTGGCTGGAGGACATGGGGACTCTGGGAGACATGGGGACATAGTGTCTCCGTGTCCCAATGTCTCAGTGTCTCCCAATGTCCCTATGTCTTAAAGCATCCCCATGTGTCTCAGCATCCCCACGTGTCCCAGTGTCCCCATGTTTTCCAGTGTCCCCAAGTGTCTGTGTTCCCAGGTCTCCCAGTGTCTGTGTCCTAGTGTCTCAGTGTCCTCGTGTCTGTGTCACCATGTGTCCCCTAGTGTCCCCATATGTCCCCTAGTGTCTCAGTGTCCCCTAGTGTCAGTGTCCCCATGTTTTCCAGTGTCCCCAAGTGTCTCAGTGTTCCCAGGTCTGCCAGTGTCTGTGTCCCCTAGTGTATTTTCCCCGTGTCCCCTAGTGTCTCAGCTGTGCCAGTAAAATACCAGTCAGGTGGCAAACCTAAGAGTAGTGTGTAAAAAAAAAAATGGGAGTTTAAATGGGCCTATTCCATGGGCCTGGAGCTGCAGCTCCATCAGCCCCTATGTTAATCCGGCCCTGTCTGTGATACACATTGCAGATTACCAAATTTTTATGTTGCAGAGTTCTTTGACACACTCATACACACTGTACATGTCCACCATTTGTATCTTGTTTAGCATTTTTCTGTTGATGTTGCAGTTATTGAGCTCAGCCCTTGGGTGTGGGTGCTGCCTTTAAATGAAACATTCTCTAAAAGTGCTCACTGTTTATCAAAGGACTAACATTACCATAGAGATCTGAAAGTAAAACATATAATAAACATAGATTACAAACAGATAAAACATACATACATAGACGTTGAACATTATGACAAGATTATAAATCTTTATTACAATGGTAAATCTCATTAAACATTCACATTTTTCCCTCCAATTATAGTGCTATTTTTTTTAGTGATGTGCTTCATGGATTCCAGCCTTGTAGTACAATCTTCTAGCATGACAGAAATATTAGTTAGCAAGGTACACATAAGCAAAAGAAATAATAGCTTTCAGCAAAGCATTAAATAATGAGTCCGAATTTTCTGTACAGATAGTTTTCCAGTAAGTCGTCTGGTAGCAGGAGAGGCCAATGTCAAGTCCCAATAAATATGATGTGGTCCACATCATTGCCCACCCAGTAGCAAACGAACAGCAATGATCATTTGTTGTGAGTCAAGCTGAGAACACATTAACACGTGGAATGGGATAGCACTCAATATTAAATAGATATATGCAAAATGAGGATACAGCTGTAGATCTACAAAGAATACAATAAAACAATAGTGCAACACTGTATAATAAAATATGAGTGCGCTAAGTAGAATAGAACTCACAAGATTGATGAATGGTTTTGTGAGTTCTATTCTACTTAGTGCACTCATTTTATTACACAGTGCTGCACTATTGTTTTATTTTATTCTTTGTAGATCTACAGCTGTATCCTCATTTTGCATATATCTATTCTATATTGGAGGGATTATTGCTGGGATATCCCTGGAGGAAGCTGTCATCTCTGTCTACTAAGATAAGTGTTGTATATTCATCTTTTTGTTTTAAGGGCAAAAAGTGATTGCATTTTTGTATTACATACAGCACTCAATATTAGATTGATCATCATTAATAGCAACTTTCACAGACTGCATATAACTATAAAATGGGTTATCCAGGGTGACGGGTTGAATTGGAGACAATGGTGAATTTATAATGAAAGGGTGAGTCTGACAGTATGGAAGTGAGTTGGAAACTGGTTGCAAGAATTTATTTTAATCTGGCATGAGCAGAAGTGTTTCACAAGGAAAACATTTGAAGAATAGTGAAATACATGAAGTCAATGAGTAGGATGTGAACAGGGGAGTGGAGGAAAGCTCCAAGGTTGCCAGAAAAAGGTGCAGAAGCTTGAACAGGAGTGATTGCAGGAACAGGAGGATCAGATGAAGGCTAGACTTCAGGCTTAGAGGCAACACAAAAATTGAGTGTTGGCCAAAGCTTATTCAATGGTTTACAGTGCTAATACTGTTCCTCATTCATGATATGTGCTGCCATCATTATGTGGTACTGTAAGCTAACTTTCTTTGGATGATACGTTGGAATAGCAATCAACATAAAAATATAGTCAAGTGACAACCAATTCATATGCAACCAGAGCCAATGTGAACACAATGGAGTGGACATTGACCTTAAACATCAACGTAGTGGCCCTGCAATGCTAGAATTAATGGCAAAGAAAAGTAAAAGGAAGCTGTGGAGGAATAGGAAAAGCTGATAAAAAATGGGATAGTTGTATGCTTTTTCATATAACCTTTTCTAGCCAATTTCAGATAATATCCAATCACTCTAACTGGAATTAATTTTTCACAATCTGTGTTCATTGGAATTTTGTCACAGTCTTTGTTCTCTGCATGAGTTTCCCTTATTTGTAAAATTTTTACCTCCTGCTATAGAGAGCATATAGGTGGCGCCTCTGAACTTGATGGTTAAACGTTTCTACTAGCATAGCTGCAGCCATACACAGTCTCTACAGTCCAATGAAAAGGACGTGTGGTAGCCAAGATAAAGCAACCGCAACAAAAGTAGGGTTATTAATAAATTCTTAAAGGAGCACTATAGACAACTCTAGTAAATTCTCACTCACGAGATGGTAGAAATAGAAGAGCATTCAAAGGCGTTAATGTCGAGCAGCCAATGGGACACAGGACTCCAGATGAGTAGTAGTAGAAAAAATTAGTAATTTTGGAGTCATCTGGAGTCCTGTGTCCCATTGGCTGCTCGACATTAACAAGGGAAACCAGTATCCCCCCATATTTCCTGGGGAGGTGCCTTTGAATGCTCTTCTATTTCTACCATCTCTTGAGTGAGAATTTACTAGAGTGAGAATTGGCAGGAATTCAAAGTGAATTTTAAATCTAAAGCCAAAGTAGCTGAATTGGAAACATTCTCCAAGTCAACTATGCTTCCAGGTCAAATATGTTGCTTTAAAATACGTCCTTTTCAACAATCATGGTTCTAAATTTGAATTTCACTTTAAATTCCTGGTAATTCTTACTTTAGTAAATAATCCTGCAAATATGTCTGCATGTGCCTACCAGTTGGGGTTTATTTACTAAATACTTATTTATAGTGAACTTACAGGGACATTCATGAAAAATCACTTCTTTGCACGATATGTGCTGAATTTTATTTAAAATTGGCACTTCTATAACTAGTGTCAGAAACCCCTCAGTTGCTGGCTATCAGAGCTGTCAATCACAGAGTTAACTGAAGTGGCAGACTCGCTTTGCTAGAGTACACAGATTTGCCTCTAGGTGCGTGCCCAGCCCACAGAGCCCACGTTAGCCCCTGTCCCTGTGTTTACTGGCTTTCAGTCTGGAGAACTTGGACTGAAAGCTGAGAGTGAGCAAATGCAATGATAAATCCCAAGAAGTAGATGCTGTTCCTGTTCATCTATAGATTACACGTTTTAAATGTTTTGTTTTGATATAATCTATTTATTGAATGATATACATTTATTTTAAAATAGCTATATGTCTATGTATATAAATGTATGATGTGCATTAACTAGAATTCCTAACTCCTCCCCTGTTTCCTGTTCTCTAAAGAAGATTTAGGACACGCCTCTCTGAGAGAGCTGCCTTGAGCCTGGTGAAACATGTGTGACTATATGGAGGTACAGTTCGCCTGTTTCATGAGTTCCCTGCCAGCCTCATTTCCACTGGGGGACACGTGCTGTTGATTTTTAGATAACTGTGTTTCAGCATGATTGCTGTAATTAACTACTGCAGTGTTTTAATTCATACAATACCAACAGTGCATTAACCTAAGCATGTTTTTTTTTCTTGCACAGTTTAGGGAATACAAAATGGATACAAATTCAATGTTGACATTGCTTATATCATAAATAACACACACCATGGTGGGAATTCTAGTATATAAAAAAGGGAGCGTTGTTATTAGCTGCCATTTAGTTTTAAAGGTTTAATCAAGCATTTTATATTTCATTTTAAAGGTATAGTCAAGCATGTTATAATTAGTTTTCAATGTATTTGCAAGCATATTGTTTCCATGGTTTTACAAGATTGTGAGGATACTATAAGAGTTATAATTAAGGAGTAAATCTGGGGCAAAGTTCTAAATGTGAAGCATTCTCCATGGAAACCAATTAAATGTTTCTGCAGATTGCTGCAGGTTTATAACTTTGGCCTGGAATTACTATTTACGCAGAACCAGAACTTATGTTTCTGGCACAATACTACTTTACCTGGCTCCTCCCATTTCTGTGACAACAAATTTTATCAGACAAGTGTCTGTACCATGGCTGTGGCTTCATGGTGTCTGTAGCACTGCAGTATTTCACCAAAGGCCCCTTCATTCCATGAACTAGTGGTATCAGAACAATCTGAACGGTGAATACTGGAGTAATACTAAGCCCCCCATAAACCTACAGTGTGTAGGTCCCCATACGTCTTTTTCAACAATCATGGTGACTTTTTGTGCCTGTTTAATAAAGCTTCAGTCATACTAAAGCAGTATCACTATAATGGCACAATATTTCCAAGTCAAGATTTTAAAAATAAGTAATTATTTACGAACTGTATATCCTAGACCTGGAGAGGCTTAAAGGACCACTCTAGTGCCAGGAAAACATACTCGTTTTCCTGGCACTAGAGTGCCCTGAGGGTGCCCCCACCCTCAGGGACCCACTCCCGCCGGGCTCTGGGGGGAGGAAGGGGTTAAACTTACCTCTTTCTCCAGCGCCGGGCGGGGAGCTCTACTCCTCCTCCTCTTCTTCCTCGCGACGTCATCGGCTGAATGCGCATGCGCGGCAGGAGCCGCGCTCGCATTCAGCCGGTCGCATAGGAAAGCATTCATAATGCTTTCCTATGGACGCTTGCGTGCTCTCACTGTGATTTTCACAGTGAGAAGCACGCAAGCGCCTCTAGCGGCTGTCAGTGAGACAGCCACTAGAGGCTCTGGAGGCTGGCTTAACCCTCAGAATAAACATAGCAGTTTCTCTGAAACTGCTATGTTTATAAAAAAAAGGGTAAAAGCTAGCTGGACCTGGCACCCAGACCACTTCATTAAGCTGAAGTGGTCTGGGTGCCTAGAGTGGTCCTTTAATTACAACTTGGCTCTGAATTTATATATAGAAGCAACAGTTTGGTACTCAAGATGCTATTTGGAGTGCCCCTTTAATCTTCTTTACTTTTGTAGAAAAATTTAAATAAAGCACCTGTGCTCCCTTACTACCTGCAGTGTATCCTGCTATGCTTCAGAGAGTGGGACTACCATTAGGGACTACACTGCCAAGGTTTCTGTGTGTTGCAGTTCAGCTGTTAGCTTTCTAGAGTAGACAGCCGAAAACTGTATTTCAACTGCTATGCAAAACCTCTGCTGTGCCCAGAATGCATTGATGTAGAGGACTTCATGGGATAAGCTCAACAATTTCAATAAAAAGTGGTAGGCAAGCATTGCCACTGCAGATGTTGTGGACTAAATCGCTGATAATGCTCTTTCAGCCATAAAACTGCTAGAAAAGCGTCAGGGGAGATGTAGTCCACGACTTGTGCAGTTCTGAAGGTTGCCTACCTCCGTATTGAAAGTTGAAGAGGCCCTTTATATAATCTTTATGCCAAAATACGGCTAATTCAATCTACACTATGATCTCTATGAAACACTCATGGTAACTGTGTTGGAACTTCATTGAAATTCCAATGCAGTCTAAGGATACAGTAAGACATAGCAGGGAATTCTTTCCAATCCTCCCAGTTGTCACAAGTTTTAGGTGTGGGATTCAGGTATCGTCTCCATCATTGGGTGACATGATCTATGGAGGCTCCCATGGTGTGCACTGAAACTGCTCCTGGCAGATGAAGCTGTTATCAGGAAGAAGATGGCGACCTTCCACTGCAGCCACCGGAGTCTGGGCAGATATGTCACCTGCTGGGGTCTTTGCAAAATATGCAAAGACTCCAAAAAGTGATAAGTATGCTTTGAATGGGCTTAATATGCTGTAGTGTTTATGGTGGCTGGAGTTCCTTAGCACTATACCAGGATGAGGAATCAAACCATTTTGAATAGTGTGACACTTTCCTTCTGATTGTCGTGATATCGCTGAAGTGTTCCCCACGTAGGGCATCATTCATCGGCTGCAGTGGTAAAGTAAGTGTCAAGTCACATTCAATGAAGTTAACATATGGCAAATTCCGCTACGCCATCAAATAATTGGAATATATAATATTTCTCACGGTTCAAAACATTCAGATTTCCTTCTTTCTGGCTAAAGTTCCTTAACATAACCAGAAGAGCTAAACACAATACAATATTCCAGACAGCATTCCAATGGATCCAAATGATTCCTCTGACTCTACTTGGATCCCTTGGCGTGTGGGCTGGAACAATGTTTTGCGTTTAGCTCTACAAGTAAGTTACAAAACATGCAAAAATCATTTGATTCCATATCATGGGATGGAGCTAGAGTACTTATGGCTCTATAATCACCGTACCACACTCTACTCGTTGTGGTTCTTAGAATGCCATTCTAATAGAGCAACATAATAGGCAGAGTCACTTCCTGGTGTATGCAAAGTTCACTGATGAAGCTGCAAAACCTGCAGCAAATATGAGTATATATTTTTTTATTTGTTGTTTCTATATTTATAGGAGAGTATAAAAATACCCTTTGGCAAAAAGGATGTTGATGCTGTATTTACTGTCCCCAGCACTTGCAGTCGGTTATTGTATGCAGTCATTTTAACACATGGTGCCGGTGGAGACATGAACTATCCTCCCTTGGTGTCTTTAGCAAAGTATCTGGCCACACACAGAGTCCTGTGTCTTAGATTTACATGTAAAGGCCTCAATCTTGCTCACCGAACAAAAGTTTACACTGCTGTACTGGTATGTAACGTGGTTAATCTTATTACGTACTTTCATTTATAATGTATTGCAATAAATGACTAATTCTAACTCTAATCTATAATAACAGTAATCTTATTATAATGATTAACTCATTCCCTTTGGGCACGAACTAATCCAAATTCATACCTGGTGTTAATCTGTTTTTCCATGTAGGAATTATGTTTGTAAATAATGCAAAATATTTACATACATTAGAAAAGTGTGTTCAAACTGCTGTTTTTTTTATAACCTTAAAATTAAATTTCTTTTATTTTTAAGTTTTGGAAAATGTTTTTCCCGACTTTGTACATTTTTAGGAATACCTGAAGTCTTGCAAGGAGCGTAAAATAGCTGGTGTGTTTCTTGCAGGTCAGTTGTTCAATTTACCAAATATCATTATTGCATATTCTATTTGTCATATTTTAGTTAGTTACACCATGGAGTTTTAATACAAAATCCACTTTTTTTTTTAAATGGGGGAGATTCATAATTTATTCTAGGCCTGCTCTCCACGCAATCCTCAAGGCTCACCAATCGCCCAGGATGTTGTAAAATCCTCATTGGAACATACTTAACAAACGCCTAAATTCTGGATTGTTCGTGTGCTTTGAGACCATGTTAGAAACCACAGATTTGGTGGAGTGCAGATATTAAATGAATTATATGCAATTTAACCAACAACATTTTCAGACAGGATAAAACAATGACTGTACTTCAACTTTAGGTAACATTTTATTTCATTAAATTATATCAGGTAATACATGGTTTTACTAATGTATTATGCTGACATTACACATATTAAAACAGCAAAATATGAACATTTTGTAGCAATCCACATGTGCCTGATACTTCAATATTAGTAGAAAAATAATTTGATTTATTTTCTTGCAAAGGTCGATCAATGGGATCTCGAGCTGCTGCTGCTGTGATGAGGAGGGCTTCTGAAGATGATGATGAATTTGTGCGTGGGCTGATCTGTCTTTCATATCCATTGCACCCGCCCAACACAAAGAACAAGCTAAGGGATGAAGATCTCTTGCTGATCACAAACCCAGTGCTGTTTGTTTCAGGATCTTTAGATGACATGTGTGATAAGGTGAGGCATTTGCTTATGGTAATTATTATTTAAAATAATATTAAACTTCCAGTTAAAGTAATCTATGAGTATCAGGACCTGGATTATGACTATAAAGTGCTTAACATTCCAGCAAAGATTAATCCATCCAAACATAGTGTTTTATTAAAACATTGGTTTTGGCTGGAGTAACCTTTTAAAAGTAAATCTGGACCTGTTTGATGACCCTGTGTTTGTAGAAGTCATGAATGTGTGGCTGCGCTGCGCACTCATATTATCTGTGTGAGAACCGCACAATGAAGGGGGAGAAGAGTGTGGAGGGAGGCAAAATGCATTATCACTTGTTTATCCAAAAATGCGTGCACCGGTTCGGGGACCCGTGATCTCTTATTTGCACAGTGGCCCTGTGAGTCTCCCCTGATAGCAATGTTCAAAAATCTTTGCTTCAAGCTGATTACAAATCTTTCATCTCTCTAACTATATATATTGAAACGTGTTGTTTTCTGGTTTGCTGGTGTTATTAAAAACTCATGGAGACATTTTGCAAAACCCCAAAGCTCAGAGAATGACTAAGATCCCACAGGGCTGTGGACAGGTTGCCAGTTAGGGCATCCTCTTTATTCTCCCCATACGGATGGCAAATAGGGCCAAGCTAATTCACGGTTTCAGGGCCTCTGTCTAACGTCTGGGCTCTAGTTGGCCTCATAAGGTTACCTTAAAGCTAGTCCTGTTTTTCTAAAACTTTTTGATTAATTTTTATTTTACAGAACTTAATTTTCAAAATTGATTTCTTTTTACAATAATATATTTACAGTTGTACTTGAGTACAGGTTAGTCATGTAGGAAAATCCTTCTGGTTGTTTAATGTCTACTATAAGAATCATTATGAGGGAGGTGAGCTATAGAAAATCTAGAAAATGTTTTTCACCGAATTCCAAATTTTCAAGGATTAAATATGAATAGAAAAACTGAGGCAGGAAGGAACTGATCTAAAAAAATTTCCAACTCAGCCATAACCAAAACTTTATTTTTTTCCTCAGTTTGGCACTCTACTTTTCACTTTAGTCCACAAATCTACAGTTTGTCTACTCAAACATTGACAGGATAGTGCTCACTTTAGTGCTGTGCTCTTTATACGCTATCTCAAAAGCATATCAAGAAACCTGAAAAACACGTCTGTATTTTCCACATGGTGAAAGGTACTGCCTATTATTTATTTATATATTTTCTTTATTAGAGACTTATGGAAGATTTAATAACCAATATGAAAGCTCCTGTACAAATCCACCTGGTTGAAAATGCAAATCATGGAATGGCAGTCAAGGGCAAAACTATGGATGATGTCACATCTGAAATAAATGAGACAGTATTGTCATGGATTCAAAAAAACTGTTGAACATTTTAAATGTGGTTTGAAAATGTCTGGAAAATGTCAAATGTTGTAAGTTTCCTCTTACATTTCAAAGGTTATTTGTTTACTATATCGAAAAGTTTTTTTGTTCATTATATTGTATTTAGCATAAACTAATAGTTGTCATAACGCAAGTAAGATAATTTTGTTTTATGTAAGTCAATAAAGTATGTCATAGTTTCCCACTTGTATTGTTCACAGACTGGCCATTTCATATTTTGAACTTATTTTATATGTGATGAATATTGTAAGAGAAGGATTATATAGTCGCCATAGGGCCATAAGGTCTTTAAAACAAAAAAGTAAGGGAACATACAATTAATATGTAATTATGTATTTTTTAAAGGCCCATGTGAGGATCAACATTCTAAATTCCAGAGTAAGCTAATTTTTATGTAACGTTACTGCAATTCTCCTGTCAAGTCCATGTTACCAAGGTACATAATGTGCTGGGGAGGTCATGGGCAGTATTACGGTGTAGTAGCGCACTATTAGATGTTGGTGACAATATTAGAGTATAGGACAGTATGTGACTGGGTGGTGCTGTAAGTTCACAATATTGCAATAATATCAGGCATTACATTGATTTCTGTTACTAACTACCATTTTATCCCGTGTGTCAAAAATTTATATTTTTCTGGAACTCCACCCTTGCTCTTGCACGGCCATGTGTGGAGTTTTCCAACAAGGCACTAGCATGGCTATTTCATTCTGTTCACCTTTTAGTGATGAAGGGGAATGAAACAGTGACATTTCTTATATGAAAACTTTTCTAATCAGCCTCAACCTGAAGAGGAGAAATCTTTCTACACATTCCAGGTGCACTATTTCAGCAGATTTCTTTGGGAAGTCTTGCAGCTGCTGATGGACATCAAAGTGGACCCTTCATATATGGAAAAACTTTAAATGGATGCTTCTCTTTTTTTTTTACTTTTCACAAAGCTTTTTAGGATACAGTAAGAATGGAGTGAAATAGACCTGGTTCTTGCACAACTCCATGCTCTGCCATTTTATGCATGTTTCTCCTGCTGAAAGAAAATTTCACTTTTGGAATCATTTTTAAGATGGATGCAACCATTTATATTTCACTGGTGCCCCCCTTTGGGGTTCCTTTCATTTCTCCAGAAACCATCACTAGACACCTAGCTGTAAAGGGCTTTCAGGACTGTGTTGCAGATTTAGAGACTGAGTGAATGCTCCTGTTCCTTGGTTCTATTTAAATCTATTTGTGTTGCAGAGGAAGAAGAGATCTTATAACCTATCATAATACCTTTTCTGTGACTCAATTTTCAATATGTAAACTCTATGCTCTTTCGTGTATTCAAGTCAGTTCATTATAATAGTGAAGCTAAAAGACATGCTCTTACATTTTCTGATCCATCCATAATATTACAGTTCATATTACTTCAGTTAACTTTACCCTTTTTTTCTCTGTGCTGCTCTTTGGGTTTTCACCAAGGTCTAAGGAGCTCTGTATTCTGAAAAATGAAGATCTTAAGTAAGAAGAGCCTAGTGGCTGTCTGACATTCACTAGAGGTGTGTTTTCCACCAAATGTAAACGTTTCTGAGGAAGGCCAATGTTTTACATTGTAAGTTATAACAAAAATGGGAGGTATGGAAGCAGGATATCCATGTGTCCAACAGCGAAAGGGGCAAACCCACTTATAAAGTGGGCTGCCATGTTTGCCCAGCCCAACTCCGGGAAGACCATGTGCAGTGTACTTTTGAAATGCTCTGCTCATGCTCTTACTAGCCTGAAGTTATTCAGAGCAGCACAAGCGCCTCCAATAATGCACTTGCTCTGGGCTTGACATTTAACTGTTGTCTTAACCCCTTAAGGACACATGACGTGTGTGACATGTCATGATTCCCTTTTATTCCAGAAGTTTGGTCCTTAAGGGGTTAAAGTGCAGGATGGCTGATTGCTTAAATAAAGCTGAGAACATTTTTAAATTGTGTCTTCAAGCAACCAAGCAGCTGATGACAAAAAAAAATCTTAAAAGCTCAAACAATGGAGTAAATTAACTATTAAAGGGAAACTATAGCCACCAGAACAACTACAGCTTAATGTAGTGGTTCTGGTGTCTACAGTCAGTCTCTGCAGGCTTTGCAATGTAAAAGCTGCCTTTTCAGAGAGCAGGCAGTGCTTACATTGGTACCTAGAGCACTGCTAGTAGCAGTCACTCACACGGCCACTACAGGTACTTCCTGTGTTACGCTCGACATGGAGACACTGAACGATTCCCATAGAGATGCATTGATTCAATGCATCTCTATCAGGAGATGCTGATTGGTGCAGTGTGGTGTTTTGCTGTGCATGCACAATAGCCTTCCAATGCTTTCCTATCGGAAAGTGTTGGATTGGCTGAGATCATCAAAATTTAGGTTTTATGGTGTGGCAAAAAAGATGAGTAAAACACCTTTACAGTGCTCTCACAGGGTCACTGAGGATCTAAATTGCCACACAGGCACTGTAGTGTCAAGAATACATGTTTCATTCCTGAAACTATAGAGCTCATTTAAGAAAGTAAAAACATGGTGAAAGGATTTTTTTTCCTGCAGAAGTATATTCAAGCCAGCTGTATTCCACGAAGTATATGGATTTATATAACACCAACTAGTCCAGGGTTTGACAAAAATCCCAAGTCACCATGATGACTAGGAAATTTGTCCTGGCGCCTGATTGTTTGTCAGCCCATTTAACACGAATGCCTGCCGATGATCTCCGCCAAGCTGTCAGGACTTTAAGACTAGTAAAGCGCTATGGAATCTGTTGGTGCTATATAAATGGCAATAATAATAATAATAATAAACGTTATGTGATGAAACGTTGCGCATGAACGATCTCGTCTTTGAGAGAAAGATCTCGTTTGAGTGAAAGACCATAGTTAAGCCATCTGAGCCCACACTGTAGGGTAATTAGCTATTTTAAAATCTAAAGGTAAAAAAATAAATAATAATTTTAATTTATTTGTGTCTGCGGTTTTTACTTATTTCATTTGTGTTGTTGTTAGCTTGACATAAATGATGCATCCATAGTATACAAAACGATCACTTTAATTACAAACTCCCAAAATGCAGGAGTATGATATAAAGTATTGTTTATTTTCTGTACCTTGTTAGGCAGACTTAAGCGCATTAAATTGCCCATAGAGCAGCTAGAAGGGTACAGAAAATCCACTTTACTTTATGTTCTATTTCTGTAAGTATAATACATGTGCAAAAATAAACTGATTGTTACTTTTGAATAAAGTGATGCATACATATTTGCACACATCATACATCCTGTATTGTCCATAGATCATTTGAATTTTAAACATTTAAAATTATTTATTCAAAACGTATAATCAGTATACTGTTGTATATGCTTTCTTACACATCCAGTGTTTAAACATAAACAGGATTTTCTGGACCGTGATAAACAAACTTCACTCTCTAACATGTTACACAATATAGTTAAGCTGTCCTAACTTTTGGCCAGGTGCTTGATAACTGTGCCCAGGAGGGATAGTTAGAGTGTACACGTTCAGATCATCAATGCAGCAAGAAAGTAAAAGTGATTTGTTAATAACCAACATGAATCCATCAGTGAAGACGTTTGATCCTTCAAAGACTTACAACCATCGGTACTTTCATTCTAGGAATATAAGGCACGTTCATGGCCACAAAAAGCTAAGTAAAAAAAAACCTGACAAATTGCATAAACTATCTATGGTGTCACATTAGAATACATTCATTATCTGTATAAGTTAAATGCTGGCTCATAGATTCAAAGCAAATTTGTCAAGCCCAGTACTATTCAAGGACAGGAAAAGACTTTAATAAATAGTTGGAATGCCCACCGGACAGCATGTTCTTTGATCTTTAATAGGTCTTGATGACACTCAACCAACAGCAATTAGATGTCTAATCTGTTCAGATATGTTCAATTCAAGAATCTATTAAAATATATGAAGGTTTGGTTCTTTATGTAGACCTTGTAGAACATCTCTAACAAAGTAAATGTTACAAGTTGGAAGAACTGTCAGAAAGAATAAGGAATAAACTTTTACCTAATCATAATTATTATTAAAAAGAAGTTAAATGATTAAGCAAAATTTTTTTTTAAAATCAAGTCACAGTGTTTCATTTCCTAGCAATGATTTAACTGGGGATACAAGTATTAATGATATTGTTGCCAGCATACCTGCCTCAATTCCATCTAAGAACATAGTGGACGTGAAAGTCAAATTAACAACTTTGTCTTCTGTCCTTGTTGTGACTGTTTTTGTTTCTGGTATACATACTCCTTTTTGATCCTTTTCCACTTTGTAATTGTGATTTTCCTCCTCTTGCCTCCCATTCTTATATCTCCTCCTTTTTGTCTAAAATGTCTTTAAACTGTAGTTTTTTTGTGTTTGTAATATAAGATGTATAATTTGTTTCCACATGTGACATCAGTGTACTTTAACTAGTCGTTCTGCTCTGTTCTTTGATTGCTATACAAGAGTGAATAAAATAGTAAAATCAATACAAATCTTATATCTATATATAATGTTTACTAATTAAGTAATGTTATTTTAAGGAGTATTTTGCTTAAAGGACCACTCTAGTGCCAGGAAAACATACTTGTTTTCCTGGCACTAGACTTCCCTGAGGGTGCCCCCACCCTCAGGGTCCCACTCCCGCCCGGCTCTGGAAAGGGGTAAAAACTTACCTTTTTCCAGCGGTGGGCGGAGAGCTCTCCTCCTCCGATCCTCCTCTTCTCCTCCCCGTCGGCTGAATGCGCACGCGCGGCAAGAGCTGCGCGCGCATTCAGCCGGTCACATAGGAAAGCATTCATAATGCTTTCCTATGGACGCTTGCGTGCTCTCACTGTGATTTTCACAGTGAGAATCATGCAAGCGCCTCTAGCGGCTGTCAGTGAGACAGCCACTAGAGGAAATAGGGGAAGGCTTAACCCATTCACAGACATAGCAGTTTCTCTGAAACTGCTATGTTTATGAAAAAATGGGTTAACCCTAGAAGGACCTGGCACCCAGACCACTTCATTAAGCTGAAGTGGTCTGGGTGCCTAGAGTGGTCCTTTAATTGATTTATTGATCACATGACTATGACGTCATGTGACGGTTACATTTAAATGTGCTCCCTATATATGCTATGTAAGTCCATGTAACACTTGAAAAAGCCTCTGTAAAGGTGAAACGTTTTAAGTTTATTTTTTTTCTTTCTTATTTGTATTGCTTTTACTATTTTATTTATTCTTATATATTAACTTGTTAAATAAAATACCAAGGCAGAAGTTTGGTACTATTTTATTTATTCTTATATATTAACTTGTTAAATAAAATAGTTCATTTAAAATATATCCCTGGACGTACCATGATCTTTTCAGTTGGAGCGTGGACACACATTCCTTTGGTAGGGAACATACCACCTGAGCGCTGTGGACTGAGCAAAACTTAATTTTGCACCTCACTAGTTAGTACCTCTTCAATTTTTTTTTAATGATTGTATGTTGTTAGCAGTAAGCACTATATTTTTATTTCTATCTGCATAAAACACGACAATGTTGTCTACAAGGTCCTTGGGTGGGGCACATGCTATCATGAGCCACCCTTTCTGTCTGAAGGTCTCATTCATTGAGCACTTTATTAAAAGAAGAAACCAGTTATCCTTGGGCAGGGATTATATCGCCCAGGTGCATCAAAGTAAAGCTACTCAAGCTCTACACTCTGTAAGTTCATTTATATATTTATCTGTACAGAATATACTACACTATATTATGCTGTATTCTTCTCTTTTACATATTCAACTACCACAAAGAACACAACCTCTGAGAATATAGTAAGGTGCTACCCCCTCTTTCTACTACATGTATCTTGATTTGACTAGCCTTTAGTAATGCAGTCTGATGAAATGGCTCTTCCTTCTGACTGTTAGTATGAAAATATCACATAAACTATTGCTTCAGGTAGTCTATTGAGGACTTCCTCTTCAGTCTCTGGGGACAAAGCCTGGTTCCTGGCATCTGAGGAGTTCCAAACAATGTTGGACTCCTCCATATCAAGGACAATGACTAAGGACCTAGTTTTGGCTATGGGAGTGATGTCTAACTCCCTTTCTATCATTATCACACAAGCCTTTTTACGAACTCAGTGGTCCATCCCTATGGCCTCTCAGGCGACTAAACCTCTGCATGGCCCCAAAACAGAGCAGCTAGGCTCTGGCAAAAACCAAACACTCCTCCAAAAATAATTGATGGACAATTTCACATCTGTCACTGATTTCGCATTCACAAACGCATAAAAGAGCCACTAGCAAAATCAGGTAGACAGCGGAAAAGGGTGAAAGCTCATATTGATGCGTCTGTCTGAACTTGGCAACTTTGAGGAGGATTCTAATGCGCCTACTTGGACCATTTTAAGGAGCACAGTGGGAATGAATCTGATGAATCGTTACTGTTCTACTGTTAATTTGTGGTATAATGGGCAAAAAAGGACGCCCATTATCAGTGGTGTATTTGCCACGAGGAAAATAAAGCATTTGCCATGGGCAGCAAAAAGACGCCGCCCCCAAATGCCTTGTAAGCCTCTGGGCTGGCAGCTATCTGAACAATAGGCAGGCAGCAAGGGAGCGCTGATTTGTGAGCTCTCCCTGCTCAGCTCCCTTTCCGTCATTTTCCGGCTCCTGGCATCACTCTGCAGCGCACCCAAATCAGCGCTCCCTCGCCACCCACATGGACTTCAACTGGCCGCCGACTGCACACCTGCCTAAACAGCCTGGCCAGCAGCCCACTGGACCCCAGGTAAAAAATACCCACAGCTTTCCCAAAGGTAGGGAGGCTGGGTGGATTTAAATTAAAATAATAAAAAAAAAATAATCTGTGAGTGTGGGAGTGCAGGCTGCAGAGAACAGGACCCCGAAATGGAGTTTCCATACAGTTGGCGGTATGGGCAAGACACAGACATTTGTAAATCTTAAGAACAACCTCTATATTTTGCCATCCCAATGCCCTAGAATACTTTTTTTTCTGTATTCTAGAGACTAATGACAAAAATCTTCTTTCTATTACTGAGAACCAAATAGAGCAGGGATAGGTTGAACAGTTTTATGTTTTTCCATTTACTAAGAGAACACAGCACTAGACGCATGGTGTGCGCTGTAATAACAAATAGCAGGCTGCCCTTCTTATACTAAATGTGCATTGCTGCATCCTGAATCTTATTGACAAGGAAACTCTGTGCGTGTACATCTTTATGAATAAAGTTTCTGTATTGAAAATCAAACGGAAATAGAAGGACGCTTGGAGTTTATTGGCTTGCGATCTCCAGGTGTCCTCCCGCTTGATTGGTCCACCAGTTTCTAGCTTTTGATTGGGCATCGTGATCGGGTCGAAGGTCACGTAGTTTGCTGCGGGAGAGGCTAGTTCCGGGTTTGTGCACGTGGAGCGGTAAACACACGTGGAGGTGTGAGCCGGGCAGGGTAATGCATCACAGCGAATCGTAATTACCAACCCAGAACGCTGTCTCCGTACAGGCACAGCATGACGTCAGAGCCATGGAACCGGCTACATATGCCTCGTCCCGCCATTCAGTCCTCCATACAGTTCCCACTGGGAACAGATACAGGTGAAGTACCGTGATATCCTGGTTATTACTGGATGGTGCACGAGCTGTCATCAAACAACTGCTCTGTGGCAGAACACTGTGCATTCTAATTGTAAACAATGACACTCTTAACTCCTTAAGGACACGTGACGTCACGATTCCCTTTTATTCCAGAAGTTTGGTCCTTAAGGGGTTAAAAACTCTAAGTAACGGTCTGACAGCACTGTGCACCAAACCACCTCACTTTTGGAGCTTTTCATAAAGTTAAAATCTTTCTGAAAAACTATTTACAACATGTACACGAGACAATTTATGGACAATGTATGTAATTGTCAATCTTTGGCAAAAGGCAAAATTTTTATTGCCATTGTCCCATCACCTGTGGGTTGTGATGGGAACAGGTGTCCCCTTGCATGATATGTAATCGATCAATAATAGAATTGGTGCATGTGTCAACCATCATTGAGAATAAAAAAAAAAACCTTCTGTTCATCTGAAGGGATTCCTCCACTTTACAATTAAGAAGAGAAATAAAATACTTAACACAGTAATTGCGCAATATGTATGTACAACACCAACTTTTAAGCAAAAAGAAATGCTCACATTTAGAGTGTAATGCAGGTGCTGCTCTCACTTGAAGGGATTCAGCACAGCTCCAGGTTTTAACTAGGGATCCTGCAGCAGAGTCCCAACCAAGTATGTAATTTATTAAAAGAACATAATTGAAGCCTTTACATTTAACGCTAAAACCACCATCTCATCTGTTCAGGTCATAGAAAACTCATGGTCCTGTTCAGTATATTTTTAATAAGGTTTAATGCCATTTTCAAATTATGGACACTGCAAGCTCTTCTAAAGATATATTGAGGATATATCCAGTATAACCAAAGAGACCGACCCATTTCACTTGAAATCTGTTTCCTCAAAAGTCTTTTTTGTGAACATCAGTAGTTCCTTGATTTTATGTCGTACTGTTTTGGAGCAGTATGTACTTAATTACCAATATTTAAAAAAAAAAAAAATACACTATATTTACCCATATCACCTCATCCCAAGATAAAAAAAAAAAAAAAGTAGTGGCTTACCCCTCGTGGTCTTGATAGGAACGTGCATGACAAGTGTGTATATATAAAAAGATATAAAGAAAAAAAAATATATAGTGTAGATGATAGTTATGACAATTCTATTTATGAGAACAATGGGTTACTCACATTTAAAAGGGCCTATAAAATTGGCTCTGTAAATACGGTTAGAATGCTCTAAGGGCAGCATTCCACCACTCTTCTATGCTGATATTCACTCCGGCAATATAAAAGGGAGAGACATCCAATGTGTGGTTCAATTAAAAAAAAAAAGCATAAAATGGGTATTAAGCTCACCTTTTTTCAGAGCCTTAGAATCCTGGCTCTGAGGTTAACAAGTTTTGTGCCAATGTAAAGGGGATGGCACCACCCGAATTAAGATTCTCGAGGCTCCAGAGGACTTTTTAAAGTGCTAATAAATTTATTGTGCAAGAAACTTTTAAACCACATATAATTTAAATATAAAATAGACAAATAGAATATACACTTATAAAAAAAAATATTGTTTAATGTAGCCAAAAAGTGTTTCACTCCTTATGGAACTTCCTCAGTCAGCTGTGATCTGATCCCATGAATGTTCAATTTTTTAACTACATGTGACCCTAGAGGAGGGTCCAAATGACATAGTCCAATTATCCAATCCTGATCTCCTTTACCTATACCAGGAACTGCAATAATTAACATTGCAGGGTTAAAGGGACAGGGGCAATGCACCCAGACCATTTCAATGAGATGAAGTGGTCTGGGTGCCTATAGTGTCCCTTTAACAACACAATCTACATTATTTTAGTTTTGAATAAAGAGTCATATTTATTTTTTCTCCCTTTCATTAGAAAAGCACATAAAGCATGTTGTTGAAAGAAGTCTCGCTGTACAGTCATCCTTGAGGAGCCACATCCTAAAGACAGAGATAGCTGCCCTGCATTCTCTGCTTTATGTATTTCACCACCGTCTGAGTTTGCATAAACCATACTTGGCTTTAAAACAGGTACAATGATTGTAATGGCTTTGATTAAAATTTTGGTTTGTTTGTGTTTTATTTAATTTTATTTTTTCCCTCTTTAAAAACAAAAAAAAGTCACCGAAGAGCAATGATTTATGGTTCATGCTAACTGTTATTTTATCTATGTTTTGTTTTCTGTTTTTAATCAGGTAGACCAGTGCATAAAACGTATCGAATCTATGGGATTGGATGGATCTATCCAAGAGATACTAGATTTGTGTCCCTATTATATTGGGTAAGGATTGTGTAGATTTTGACTACATACAAAACCTTTGTATGGTTTTTATTCAATAGTCCAAATTCAGTAAATTTAAACGCATGAATAACCTCCCTTTCAGGGTTAGTCAATAAACTCCGAATTGCAGGTCATTTAAAATATTAATAGCAAACCTGATGCAAAATAGCTGTTTTTGAAACCGCTAATTTTGGCTCGGTTTTCCATTCAGCTTTAATTTGTAAAAAATGTAAGTTTAGTAATTAATTCTGTTGGTAGAGCCAGTGTGTTTGTGAATGTAGCTGTGTTTTTCCATTTAAGGTCACTGCAGGCCCATATTCGCATTCATTTAACTATCCCAGCTCTTATTTGTTTTCAAATTACTCCAATTTCCTGTTTAGTGAATAAATCTGATTTGCAAAACTTATGCAAATACGTGCAATTTTGAAACAAAAAAATCCTGATGCAGCTATTTTACCTTACATTTTTTGCAATTAATTTTTTTTAATTTAATTTTAATTCTTTATTAATCTGTGCACGAAAGAGAGGCACACAGTCTTGCATTGCCCCAACAGCATCTACAAGATTAACATTGTTCAAGGAAATACAGTTAATAAGGCATGGTGAACAATTGCACATTTTTTATGCTATGGTTAAGTGAAACTAAACTAACCAGTCTAGACATGAGACGCATTCTAATCTTGTCAGAAGTGTTGAGTAACTGGATGGGTTGATAACAGTCAGAAGAATAGTTGCTTAAGTATGAGTTAATAACAAGCCTGGCACATAAGTCTAGTTATGAAAATTGAACAAATGCTTGCAGTAATAAGAGCTACTAGACATTGTAGTTGCGAAATGCTGATATGCTTTACAGAACTTACAGAAGTAAAATACCACAGATTCGCTATGCATAAGTGAAACGTAACATTCAGGCCAAATGAAAACTATGTGTGAGCTGCCTGTTTAAGATAAGCCATTCTTAGATCCTGAAGATTATATCGGCCCTGTACCGATCATAAATATAAACATGTCAGCAGAAACATAACGCAGTAAAAAGAAAAAATACAAAAATTATAAGAACGACCGGACTTTACATAGGACACGAGGCCATGCTTTTAGACTGGAAGATAGAAGATTTCATCTAAGGCAAAGGAAAGGTTTTTTTTTTTCTGTAAGAACAATTAGGATGTGGAATTCTCTGTCTGAAGAAGTGGTTTTATCAGAGTCCATACAGATGTTCAAACAGCTACTAGATGCATACTTGCAAAAACAGAATATTCAAGGATATAATCTTTCAATGTAGGGTAATAACTGCTTGATCCAAGGATAAATCTGACTGCCATTCTGGGGTCAAGAAGTAATTTCTTTCCTAGCTTGTTGAAAATTGTATTTCAAACTGGGTTGTTTTGCCTTCTTTTGGATCAACAGCAAAAAAAACAAATGTGAGGAAGGCTGAACTTGATGGACGCAAGTCTCTTTTCAGCTATGTAACGATTTTATGGTGAGAATTGTAGGCTTGGAGGCGTCTCTGATGGCGTCAGCGGCCAGCAAGAAGACTCCAAAGCGACCATCAGCTGACACCGGTGCTCGGGAACTAACAAAGGCTGCTAAGGTGTCCTGCATGCCAGGAGTGGAATAAGGCTTCCCTTCAGCCCCAGGCCTTGATGCAGGCCTGCAGCCTTGTACCACGGCCTCGGTAACTGTTACTGAGTCCAAGTTCTCCCTTGTTTAGGAGTGGGCGGAAGCTCCGGGTGGTCCAGCGGCGTTGGGGCTTCAGCCTGTGTGGATGATGCAGTAGGATTTTATCAATGTCAGTTCTCTGTCCAGGCGGGCCAGTGTGAGAAGATTCATAGGCGCGTGTGGAAGTAGTGGTCCATCCATTCCCCGTCCGCCACCATCTCTCTCCCTCATCCGGCTGCCAGCCGATGCTGCAATCAATTGGGCCTCTAGCTTCACCCAGAATCGGTCAAAGGTCTCGTTGATGCGCCGTATCACTGGGTCAATTGCACTCTGTTGGGGCTGTATATTGTGTGTGAGCTCAAGCTTGTGAGGTGAGCGTTAGTCCGCCATCTTGGATGCCTTTACAGCGTTTGGTATCGGTACTGTGATGGCTGCTTGCAGGTGTGCTAGGCAGGACAGCAGGCTAGTGGGCACCGGGATAACTCCTGCCGGTCCAGGGCGGTGGGGGACAGCTAGAGATGGGGATCACACCGCTAGCCAAAGAACCAGGAGAGCGGCCTTCTACCCACAGTGCAGACTCGTGTAGGCCTCAGATCTCGATTTGGACAATCTGCATCAAAGGGGCTCAGAAAGCGTATCCCCAGATGCAGCGATGTCCCTGTGACATGAGGAGTGCTAACTGCATTCAGTAAATCAGAGTAGCCCGGGAATAATCCCTGTTATTCAGGATCAGACACAGGAGCTCTAGCTGAGCACTTCTTGTCTGCATGGCAGTCAGGCTCTGCCCCCCTGCAATTCAGTTTTCAGTTGACTATAACTGTCTCTCTAGTGAAATACCCCTGTACCCCTTCTCCCATGTTGCTTCATTTTGTCTCTTTCACCATCACATCCGTGAGGCATTCCTGAAGAACTCAGTCTAAAAAAGTATTGATCAGTGCTGCTTCCTGATGGCTTGGTCTGGAGGGCTGACACATAATTACAGTGTGACATATTAAGAGCTCACTGCTTCTGGGGTTTTTCCTACCAACAGTAGCTTTTGGTCCTGAAGTTTTCAGCAACTGTTGGCTTGTGCTAAGTGAATGTCCCCCACCAGGCCAGATCCCCATGGCTCAATATCCACTCCGCAATGCAGTGGAAAGTTTGTTTATTTAGAATTTGAATTCCTTCAGTTTATTATGGAAATTCTGTAGTCTCTACGCCATTTGTTTAAAGCACTGGAGCTACAACTACTTTATGTACAGCCCATTGTACAGTGCTACGGAATTTTGCTGGCGCTATATAAAATAATGTAGTGGTTGCATGTTAGGAGCTTCTCCCTACGGAAACACTTCAGTCTCTAGAGGTGCTTTCTATGACAGCCCTACAATTTTTGCAGGAATGCTTAGTATCACGACCCAAACACTCACCATAGATATTGTGATACCGGAGAAACTGACGGAAGCCAAGCACAGAGAGATGGACACAGGTTTCTTCAGGAAGGAAGAGATTCTTTATTGGATCACCGATCGGGACTCAGAGGGACTAGCGTCACCAAAATACAGCAAAGTCTGAGTACTGAATACATAGAGTACATTCCTTATATAGCACTGTAGCTCCTCCCACAATTAACTACACCCACACATACCCTTAACCTATTTAATAAATAGAGTCTAAACTCATCCATCCGGTCTAACCACGTGGCTCATCTGATACAAAGGAGAGGGACGCGTAATTCCAGTTCTTACATTCCTGCACCTGGTCAGTACAGTGATAACAGTATCTTAGCTACGTGTAATTAACTAACTGATACTACAAACACATATACATACATATGCCTTGTGGCAATCTTAGCCTGCTAAACTTGTATTTTACTGGAATTACATCACATTCCCCCCTTTGATGCCTCTGATATTTCACAATTACTTGAGGCATCACTTAACCTTGGTTTGCATATACCTCAGGTTACCATGAACCAGACCAGACTTATCTTATGATGTGAATCTTTTAACACTCATCTTCCTGCATTGGTTCTCCTTGATCTAGAGCCTTATACTTATATATCGCCATTATCTGTGCAGCAGCCTTCCTCTCTGCTATACTTCCTATCAGGCTTTGCACAGACCTAACTACTAAGGGTATAAGACACGGTAGGAGTAGACACAACAGTAAAATCAGTAGGACTCCACCTACCACTGCCTTAAGCCCTCCAAACCACTCATACCAGCTACCAAACCAACTACTTGGATTGTACCCTTTCCATACCTGAGTAGGCACATGCACTAGTTTAACCATATGGCTAGTAAGCTCAGCTATTGCTTGCCCTTCGTCATCTATTTGAAGACAGCAATTGCTCAGGTTAAACTTCCCACATACACCTCCCTCTACTGCCAAAAGGTAATCCAAGGCTAATCTATTTTGGTACACTGCTGTCCTCATCCTGGTATTATGCTTCGCTAGAAGATTGAGTGCTTGTGAGGTCTCATTAGTAATAATCTCAACCACCGCCTGTAATCTTATAATACGGTTGAGCATATAAATTGGGGTTCTATAACCAAAGGTACCATCTTCTGCCCACGTGGCTGGCCCATAATAATCTATGATACGCTGGGGAGGCCATTCATTATCTTCCCAGGTGCCTATCTCTAAGGGTCCCCTTTTCTTCCTATGATTCACATCATACACTTTAACACCTAAAGTCTCACCTGTTTCAATCGGTAACAAGAAGAAGGATGGTTTGAGCATACCCAACACACATGCCCCTTCCCAGTCCTGTGGCAACTCCGAATAGGCTTTCTTACCACAGATCCAGTACAAATTTGCTGGGGCTCTCCAGGTAGATGTGATGGATAAATCAAACCACACATCCTTTAAACTGGCATATCTAGCAAACGGGTTAGATGGTTCTGAGACATTTGAAGCCGACCACCAAGTTGTATTTTTAGTATCATCATCATAAGCTTTTTGCCCTAGACAAGTTAATTCTCCTACAGAAGTATTATACATTATTCCTTTCCTTGCTATGCAAACATAACCTATGATGGAGGTCTTTAATCTCCACTCAGATTTACCTCTAACACTCAAATGATAATCGGCTTGTGTAGATATTAGTTGGTCAACTGCCTCAGAACCGGACATTACCTCCTTTGCTTCCCAAGGCCATTGGTCTCCCATGTTAGTACCTCCACACACATAGCAGTTGGTAACATTAAGACTACCGGCAATACTTTCAGCTAGGTCAATGAACAGGTTTTTAGCGTTATGGGGGATCTTATTATCTATACTCATCTCTTCATAAAAGGAATGGTATACTTGATGAGTCTGGGAGGATACCGTATCAGTCTCTATTCCTATAAACAATAATGTCCCAGGATCTAAACCCGTCCCGTATATCTGAAACCCAAATAAATTTCCATACTTATCTAGGAACTTGTCGGGGTTATTAATAAGTATATGGACTGGGTTGCATTCCATAGACTTACAATAAGGGCTAGTCGGCAACTTAGTCACTATCATGTCTTTATCTACTGTCTGTCCCCAAGTCGCCCACCCCACACAAGACCAATATGGACAAAAGTTATAGTCTTTATTTGGGCATCTAGGACTCACATATTTATTTTTACTACTGGGACAAATATATTTATCATTAGACCCATACGTCCTCTCCCATCTAAGATCCCCACATACATTCCACGGTTTTCTACCACTTGATATCGCCTTACATGCATCAAATAGCAGAACACCCGAAGAATGTACGGATTCTAACACCGTCTTATTAATTAGGGTCCCCTGAGGATCTCCATTCCTGAGAGTCAACCAAATTGTACGAGGTTGATACTCTGGACTGAAGCACTTAGGTTCTCCTACTCCTAAATGGCACACACTATAGTCTATATTTAGGTATCTACATCTTGATACCTCTCCTTTACATTCGTATTGTGAATGCCAAATTAGGGTTTGGGAAATATGGTTACCTGTTCTCGTAGTCTTAATGCATACCTCACAGCTAGGAGTGTCGGTACCTCTACCTTCCTGAATATAAAAACACATATAAATAAACACAATCAAAAGCACATCTTTCGCCGTCATCCTCAGTCTTCGTCCGTGCGATGGAACCTCAGCTTCCAGGATGTGAGGGCTGCAGGGAATGGAGTTCTGCTCGTCTTCACAGGTGTCCCTTCGAGACTTTCCTGGCTTATACACTATGTGTTGGTAAGCGGACAGGCTTTATTATGGCCTTCTCACTCACACCTGTAACAATAAAATTTGTAATCCACAATAATTCCTCGTTACTCCGACTGAGTAGTGCGTTTCAACCGGATCTTGCAGGGATTCTCTGGATCTGCTGTAATTTGCCAAGAATCGACTGCTGCTGGTTTAACCCTGGAGTGATGTATCCACGGAGTTACTTCGGCTACTTTTATCGCTGTAGGGGTAGACAAAAGAACAACATAAGGACCTCTCCACTTGGGCCCTAACGGTACATTATTCCACTCTTTAATCCACACTTGGTCTCCTGGATGATAACTATGAACAGGGGGATAAATATTCACAGGTAATCTATCTTGTACCCATTTCTGTACCTCCTCCATAGTCTTACCCAACTCTACAACCTGCTGCCGGGTAATTCCTTCTCCCAACTGACTCAAGTCCCCCCTTAAGTTACCAAGTACGGGAGGTGGTCGCCCATACATGATTTCAAAAGGAGAGAGGCCCATCCTTCTGGTAGGGGTACTGCGGATTCGCAATAAAGCTATGGGTAAGAGAACGTTCCACTTAAGTTGGGTTTCCTGACACATTTTAGCCAACTGGTTCTTTATAGTTCTATTCATTCTCTCTACCTTACCAGAACTCTGGGGTCTATATGCAGTATGAAGCCTCCACTTTATACCAAGCATATGAGTCAGTTGTTGTAGGCACTGATGAACAAAAGCTGGACCATTGTCCGATCCTATAGAACAGGGTAGTCCATATCGGGGTATTATTTCTCGTAGCAGGAATCTTACAACTTCTCCTGCTTTCTCTGTACGAGTAGGACATGCTTCTACCCAGCCTGAATAGGTGCACACAATTACCAACAGGTAACGATGTCCACCCGATTTAGGCATTACTGTAAAGTCTATTTGTAGATCGGACATGGGGAGTCCCCCCATAAACTGGACTCCTGGTGGCTTTACTGGTCCTTGTCTTGCATTATTCTTAGCACACGTTACACATCTGCGTACAATGGCCTGAGTCAAGTTGGACAATCTTGGTATGTAGAAATGTTTCCTGAGAGATTCTTCAGTACTGTCTCTCCCAGAATGTGTCCCGTTGTGATAATTTTGGACAATTTCTACCGCTAGTGATGCTGGTATGACTATTCTTCCATCTTCTAGCTGATACCACTTGTTCTCCAAATACTTTCCCGGTTCAGTCTTTAACCACTCCTCTTCTTGAGCTGTATAAACTGGAGTCCATTGGGACAGTGGAGTTGGTATAAGAGCAGCTATATGCCCCACATACTCCTGTCTTCCTGATTCAGCAGCACGCTTAGCTGCACTATCTGCCATCCGATTTCCCTTGGTTACATCACCATCTCCTCTCAGATGCGCTCGACAATGTATGATACCGACTTCTTTCGGCTCCCACACTGCTTCCAATAGTTGTAGGATTTCAGCTGCGTACTTGATTTCTTTGCCTTCTGAATTCAGTAGTCCTCTTTCTTTATACAAAGCTCCGTGGGCATGAGTGGTTAAAAACGCATACTTAGAGTCCGTATAGATATTTACTCTTAAACCTTCAGCCAATTGTAACGCTCGTGTTAGTGCTATTAATTCTGCCTTTTGTGCTGATGTTCCTTTCGCCAGTGGCCGAGCTTCTATCACCTTGTCTATTGTTGTCACTGCATATCCTGCATAGCGGATCCCTTCTTTCACATAACTACTGCCGTCGGTGTAATATTGAACATCGGGGTTCTGGATGGGAAAATCACGAAGATCTGGTCTACTTGAAAATACTTCATCCATTACTTCCAAACAATCATGTTGACTTTCAGTAGGTTGCGGCAAAAGGGTAGCTGGATTTAAGGTGTTTACAGTCTCTAAATGCACTCTTGGGTTTTCACACAACATTGCTTGATACTTGGTCATACGGCTGTTACTAAACCAATGATTTCCTTTGTAATCCAACAACGTCTGTACTGCATGTGGGACTCGTACATAAAGTTCTTGACCCAGAGTGAGTTTATCGGCTTCAGCTACTAGCAGGGCGGCTGCAGCTACGGCTCTTAGACAAGGTGGAAGTCCGCTGGCCACTGCATCCAGTTGCTTAGACATGTAGGCAACAGGTCTTTGCCATGATCCCAAGTACTGTGTCAATACTCCCACAGCCATTCTTCTTTGCTCGTGTACATATAAGTAGAATGGTCGTGTGTGATCAGGTAGACCTAATGCTGGGGCACTCATCAAAGCCTTCTTCACATCTTCAAATGCCGTTTGCTGTTCTTGGGTCCATAAGAAGGGGTCGTGCTCTGTACCTTTGATGGCTGCGTACAGAGGTTTTGCCAGTATCGCATAGCTGGGAATCCATATCCTACAGAAGCCTGCTGCCCCCAAGAATTCTCGCACTTGTCTTCTATTCTTGGGTATTGGTATTTGGCAGACAGCTTCTTTTCTCTCTGGCCCCATAATCCTTTGACCTTCAGAGATATGGAATCCCAGATACTTGACAGTTGGCAAACACAACTGAGCCTTCTTCCTGGACACCTTGTATCCTGCCTTCCAGAGAATATGTAGTAGATCGTGCGTTGCTTGCTGACATTTTTCTTTTGTATCTGCTGCTATCAACAAGTCATCTACATATTGTAACAATACACATTCTCCTGGGATAGACTCGAAATCCAGTAGATCTTGACTTAGAGCTGAACCAAATAGGGTAGGTGAATTTTTAAACCCTTGGGGCAGTCTTGTCCAAGTCATTTGGCGTTTTGAGCCCGTTACAGCGTTCTCCCATTGGAAAGCGAAAATACATTGGCTTTCTGCGGCAATTCGGAGGCAAAAGAAGGCATCTTTGAGATCTAAGACTGTGAAGTAAGTAGCCCCGCCCGGAATTAAAGCAAGCAGGTTATATGGATTGGGTACAACTGGATGTATGCTAACAACCGCATCATTGACTGCTCTTAAGTCCTGTACAGGTCGATACTCATCTGTACCGGGCTTTTGAACAGGCAGCAATGGGGTGTTCCAGGGGGAAGTACAGAATTTTAGGATACCATACCGTATGAACTTATCCAGATAGGATTGGATGTTCTTCTTAGCCTTCTGCGGAATGTGATATTGTCTTAGGCTCACTGGATAAACCCCATGTTTCAGTTCAATTTTTATTGGTGGAATATTGCGGGCCAGTCCTGGTGGGTTGTTCTCTGCCCAAACTCCTGGTATGTTAAACAATGTCTCATCACTCCTAGGGTTTTGGCTAGTCAACACTGTATAAAGTCGCCACTCTTCTTCCTTTGGTACGGATAAAGTCATAATACCTGAAGGTCCATTAAACTTTAAGGATGTTGTTCCATTTGGTAGGAACGTAATCTGCGCTTGTAATTTTGATAGCATATCACGTCCCAGCAATTGGACTGGACATTCAGGCATATAAAGGAATTGGTGTTTTACTACGTGGCCTCCCAATGTACAGAGTCGACTTTTAAGAACCGGTTTTTCAGCACTTCTTCCAGTTGCTCCTATCACAGTAATAGTCCTTCCAGATGGAGGAGCAACTAGATTAGTCACCACTGAATGTTCAGCACCAGTGTCGATCATGAACGCACTCCTTTTCCCCCCTATTGATACATCGACCATAGGCTCCGCTCGACCAAGGGGGATGGAGCCCGGTCGGTATCAATAGTCCTCCATGACAGTGTCAGCCAATCCTACAAAGTCCCTACCTTCTCTATCGCGGGACCTTTGCGCTGCTGGAATATACCTGTCTTCCCTAACACTTCCTCTGTTCCCATTACTCCCTCTATAACCATTACTCCCTCCGGGGCCTCCTCTACCTCTCGCTCTACCTCTAAAGTTTCCGTAGCCTGCCCTGGGTTGGTCTCTCTCGTACTGCTCTCTTTGCGGACATTCGTTCCTCCAATGCCCTTCTTCCTTGCAATACGCGCATTGATCCCTACTCCATCTATTATTGCCTCTATCTGGGCCCCGTTTATCTACGCCTGCGATCGCTACCGCTAGCATATCAGCCTTTTTACGCATCTTGCGCTCTTCCTCTTTCTTACTTTCTGTATCCCTGTTCATATAGACCTTATTTGCTACCTCCATTAGTTGGGTGATGGACATACCTGCAAACCCTTCTAACTTTTGTAGCTTGCGCTTAATATCTCCGTATGCTTGGCTGACAAAGGCGGAGTTAACCATTCGGGAATTGTCTGCGTCTTCCGGATTAAAGGGGGTATACAAGCGGTATGCCTCCAATAATCGGTCATAAAAGACACTGGGCGCTTCATCGCTTTTCTGGATCACCTCAACTGTCTTCGACATGTTAATGGCTTTCTTTCCTCCGGCTTTCATGCCAGCAATTATAGCGTCTCTATAGGCTCTGAGTTGAACCATATCAGCACCATTTACGTTCCAATCGGGATCGGTGTTGGGATAGTGTGTCGCGGCCCATGCTGCTGGATTGGCTTGGTTCAAAGCACGGGCTCTATCCTCTAATGCTTTAATGGCTGCTTGATTTATTCTTGTCCTTTCCTCATTGTTAAATAAAGTCATTAGTAACTGCTGGCAATCAGCCCATGTCGGATTATGCGTCTGTACTATTGAGGTGAACAGATCAGTCATAGCTTGTGGTTTCTCAGTATACGAGGAATTATGGGTCTTCCAGTTTAAAAGATCGGTTGTGGTAAATGGGACATATACGAAGACTGGGTCAGCGTGTGCCATTTGACCTGCGGCATCGATATAAGCTGACCCGGGATTCAGACGAAGAGGCATCTGATAGTGCTTTAATTGTTGGGCACCAGTCAACTGTCGGGTTTGGATGGGGCTACGTAGAGAGGCGTCAGTCATGGGTTCCGGTCGGGGAGAGATAGGGTATGGGGATGTGGGAGGTCGGTTTTGGGAAAAGGTCGTAAATAAAACACTTCGAGCCGAGCTAGATGAAGCTTGACCGGAAGTCTGAAGTGGCGCCAAATCAGGATATTCGTTTCTAATGGGGGTGGATTCTGGTTCCGGAAGGGGAGATTTAGTACGAGGGGGGGTGGATCCTGTACTGGAGGAGGAAGCGGAAGTGGATGAGGGTAATGAGGGGAGGGGTGCAGGACTTCCTGCGTTTGCGTCACTTCTTCTTAACGAAAAGTAAGGGGGCGGCAAAGGGATCTCGGACTCAGGGGGCGTGTCCAAAATGGGCCTAACACCAGTCCTAGTGGACGAGCAAGTCCTAGCTACCATGAGGCGACACTGCTCCTCGTGGCATGTCTGGAGCCATTTTGGCGAGTCATTTACGGCCTGTCTCCAACAGTCAATATAAGGAAACTGGCCGTAAAGTTCAGGCCTACCCGATACAGCCACGTGTAAGCGCTGTACCAGAGTTGGATCCAAACTGCCACGTGGCGGCCATGCCGCAACCAAAGTAGGCCACTCCCTAGTACACAAAGTGACCAAACGTACAGGAGACATCTTTACCCCAAAATCACAAACTTTGAATCCCTTTTTAAAATTCTTAACCATACATCCTAAGGGATCCGGAATCGTTGACTGCGACGCACCCATACTTAACAATGGAACGTCGTCGACAACGAATACTATACACGCGTACTATTCAACAGTCACACCCGTTTCCTCTGGCAACAGCACCACGTGGTACGGTTACCAAGTGAAACGTACACAATAACAATAAACACTCAGGGAATTCCCGTACACACACAGCTGTTACACCAGTCACTATATAATCAATATTATGCCCTTTGGCGTAACTATACAGTCACCCACGCTATAATTCTCTATATACGAATTACCCGTCTATAACACACCCCAGTAACATCGTCTTTTACAAATAGCGGTTACAGTACGGTTAGCATAGGTCAAAGCACAAGTTAAGGTCACAATACAATTATTAGTGGTTATGGTGTTAAACATGCAATGGACGACAATGATTAGTACTTATTATATAATGTCAGTAAATATACAGGGTTATGGTACCGTGCACTATAATACAGCAACACACTATTAACACTCTCGCTAGACGGCTGAGCTCGCGCTATCTAACAAGATATACACTTTACTAAAACAATCGTTAACACATTTACAATTCCCAACTAAACTATTGGCCAGTACCTTGAATGGACTACCTAAAACTATATACACCCGTTTTGGTTAGCCACACTGCCCAATCACCACATATATAGCGAGCTAGAGAACCGAATTTACACAGGCGCCTCTTAGTCGCACTATCAAAAGTCTAGTGGGTTCCAAATTTACACGCCTTCCCACTTAGCCCAGATAGGATGAGAACTAGCGAACCGAATTTACACAGGCGCCGCTTAGTCTCCCGGTCCCTCCGACCTAGCGAACGTAATATACACCCTAGAACGCTAGTCTAGACAAGACACCGGTGTCCGGCTAGGGCTATTTACACCAGGACCCCGCCTGACTAACCAAATCAAACGGTCTGACTAAAGAGCGTTCGATCGAGCGGTGCGCCTTCGCTCCTTCCCTCCGACAGAGGGGGCAGATACACAGATTCAAAACCCCTTTGGGCCTACCGCACAATCGGTATACCCCTAGTGGGTCCTGCCGTCTAAAACAGCAGTTGTCTTACCTCCTCGTTCCTGAACCTGAGTTCACACTCATCGACGGGGACACCCCAGCACTTCTCACGTAGAGGCCGATGATCTCCTGGACAACAGACCAGTGGCGCCGAGACGAAGGGAGGTCCACGCAGAAGTTCAGGGGTGCAGCCGTAGAGAACGTGGGCAAAGATAGACCGTCTCACGCCTCTGCCTCTCAGCTACCGTTGAACGATGAGCTTCCCGGCCAATGCACCAAATGATACCGGAGAAACTGACGGAAGCCAAGCACAGAGAGATGGACACAGGTTTCTTCAGGAAGGAAGAGATTCTTTATTGGATCACCGATCGGGACTCAGAGGGACTAGCGTCACCAAAATACAGCAAAGTCTGAGTACTGAATACATAGAGTACATTCCTTATATAGCACTGTAGCTCCTCCCACAATTAACTACACCCACACATACCCTTAACCTATTTAATAAATAGAGTCTAAACTCATCCATCCGGTCTAACCACGTGGCTCATCTGATACAAAGGAGAGGGACGCGTAATTCCAGTTCTTACATTCCTGCACCTGGTCAGTACAGTGATAACAGTATCTTAGCTACGTGTAATTAACTAACTGATACTACAAACACATATACATACATATGCCTTGTGGCAATCTTAGCCTGCTAAACTTGTATTTTACTGGAATTACATCACAATTGGGATAATGCTTCTTTATGAGGAGATTTTAATTGATGTGACGATTACTGCACATGTGCCATAAGGCCCCAATGATTCTCTATTGGGATGCATTGGATTGGCTGAGATCAAGAGTATTATCGGCCATGATGAGAACTGCACAGCCGTGGTTAAAGGTGAGATTTATTTTGATGGTTATGAGCGGACACAATATCTAAAATTCAGAGCCAGATGCCGCCTGTGGGGAGTGGTTATTGCCACTGGAGGCAACTTTGGGGTTAAACCATTCGAGAATGGTTAACCTCTTGAGGCAAGAGTGCCTCCGGGGGTCTTCTGGCACTATAACAACTTCATTTGGATGAAGTTGTTTTTGTGTCTGGTAGGTCCCTTTAAGTACCTTTGTTAGAAATACAATACATTTCACAATCACAAAGGAGGCTCATGCAGGGTCTAAGAGACAATTGAAAATAGCAGGAGATAAGAAATTCTAAATGAAACAGAATGAGCAGTAAATGACATTTTGAGATCGCTCATTACAGAAAGTGTTTAATAAGACTGCAAGTCAAGGAGTTGTGACTACGGCTTTTTAAAACAGTGATTTAATAACTCCTAAATGACATTGAATTGTGCAGTTGGGGACTGCAGGAGCTATACAAGAAAACTGCTGTGTCCCTTTAATCACTATAATGCTTAATCACAAATATATTGTATGCTTATTAAGTAGTTTATGTATTCTTTAAAATTCTATTGTACAGTAAATGGTCATTCATGAGGGCAATGTCATCTTTGACTGTTATATTTTTATGAAATGTTGTTTTCTTATACTACTGTCATTTTCCCTGTTTCTGTAAAGGAAGAATGAATCTGAAACAACACAGTATTATTCTGTACCCAGTCAGCCTATTATTGAGCTTGCTTCTGTGAAGATTGTTGGTGCCTGCAAGTTACTACTGCGTCTTTTGGACTGCTGCTGTAAAACGTTCCAGTATCCTTTACTTTGACGAGACAGCCATTAAATCATAATATGATGGGAATAAGGTTTAACTTATTTCATTTATATTCGGTTCATTGTGGGAAATAGCATACCTCAATAGCTCTTTTGGACAAAGCTGTTAAGGGGATGTAGAACCATTTCTGATAAAAATCGAAAGGTTTTCTGGAAAACGTATGAATAGGCCACTGTTTTCTTTAGATTGTGTGTTTAAAATGTCAGCCTTTAAAGGGACTCTCCAAGCACCCAGACCACTTCTGCCCATTGGAGTGGTCTGGGTGCCAACTCCCATCACCCTTAATCCTGCAAGTGTAATTATTGCAGTTTTTATAAACTGCAATAATTACCTTGCAGGGTTAAAGGACCACTCTAGTGCCAGGAAAACATACTTGTTTTCCTGGCACTAGAGTGCCCTGAGGGTGCCCCCACCCTCAGGGACCCACTCCCGCCGGGCTCTGGGGGTAGGAAGGGGTTAAACTTACCTCTTTCTCCAGCGCCGGGCGGGGAGCTTTCCTCCTCCTCCTCTTCTTCCTCGCGACGTCATCGGCTGAATGCGCATGCGCGGCAGGAGCCGCGCTCGCATTCAGCCGGTCGCATAGGAAAGCATTCATAATGCTTTCCTATGGACGCTTGCGTGCTCTCACTGTGATTTTCACAGTGAGAAGCACGCAAGCGCCTCTAGCGGCTGTCAGTGAGACAGCCACTAGAGGCTCTGGAGGCTGGCTTAACCCTCAGAATAAACATAGCAGTTTCTCTGAAACTGCTATGTTTATAAAAAAAAAGGTAAAAGCTAGCTGGACCTGGCACCCAGACCACTTCATTAAGCTGAAGTGGTCTGGGTGCCTAGAGTGGTCCTTTAAGTCCTCCTCTAGTGACTGTGTATCAGACAGCCACTATAGAGGGACTTTCGTATTCTTAAAACACGAAAAGTGTTTTAAACTACGCTGGACGTCCTTGCGCTCTGCATGAGGACCTCCAACATCGCCGGAATCCCTAAAGGAAAGCACTGAATAATGCTTTCCTAAGGGGAAGTCTAAGGAGCGTGCTGCCATTGCTGCGCATTAGGTTTCCCTCTCCGGCTGGCGGGGGAGGAGTGTGGGTGGAGCCTGACCCAGCGCCGAGGGATATCAGCACTGGATTCAGGTAAGTGGCTGAAGGGGTTTTAACCCTTTCAGCAACATGGGGTGGGTGGGTAGGGATGGGAGGGAAGGGAAGGGGGCACTGCAGGATTCTGCAGTGCCAGGAAAACTGATTTGTTTTCGTGGCACTGGAGAGTCCCTTTAATTGAACTAGAACATACATGCTTTAGAGTGCTTATTTCACATATTTTAGAAGTATTAAAAGTTATAAGAGCTGGAAAAAAATAGGTTCTCTCGAGCATGGGAGAGTGTGCAGAAGTTTCATGCATTTGTCGAAATGTTCTTAAGTTTATTGTGGTCCACTCCTATGAACCAAGATGGACAAGGACTTCTTCTATCGTTAATATTTTACTATGTAGAAAAAAAATTGTGGTTAAACTACATTTAAGTGTTGCTAATCTGTTTACCTTAATTCAGTCTTCAGTTTATGTATACAGCATCTGTACCATGAGGAATTTATTGTTCTAAATGTGGTACTTCTTGGACTTCTTAGCCGTTTTTGGTTTGTATATTTATAATAAGTTTAATTGTATTTAAGAGACGCCATTGCTGCCCTAGACTTCCAGTATGATAAAATGTAGAAAGTGACTTAACAGTGGGAGGATGTTGATGTCTTATGCTGTGAAAAATCATAAAGAATTTAAGAAAGGAAAATCCAGAGCTGTCAAATAAGAACATTTGATTAAGTGTATGTCAAAGTGGGAGGCGATATGCAGGTTATGAAATGTTGGCTAATTTTCGTAATTGCCACTTTGCACACACCACTCATAACAAATCTTGATTCACAGAACAAAATTAAAACTGTGAAATATATATTTAGAAAACTTGCATTTGAATGGCTGCAGTTATAGGTAACTGTTCTAGGAAGCATAGACTTGGGACCTTTGTACACTGTAACTTGTGCAAAGTCAGTGCTTTACGTGTCCCATGACAGACTAATTAGCCACAATATTAAAACCAGGTCCCTGTTGAGCTGCCAAAACAGCCTGATGCATTTGAGCATGGACTCTGAATGTGTCCTGTGGTATCTGGCACAAAAACATTTAGCAGCTGATCATTTAAGTCCTGTAAGTTGTGAAGTGGAGCTCCATGGATCAGGTTTGTTGTTCCAGCACATCCCACAGATGCTTAATCGGATTGAAAGGCAATACCTTGAACTCTTTGTAATATTCCTCAAACCTATCTTGAACAATGTTTGCAGTGTGGCAGGGTGCATTATCCTGCTGAAAGAGGCCACTGACATCAGGGAACACAATTGCCATGGAGAGGTGTACATGGTCTGCAACTACCTCCAGGCAGGTGGTACGTGTCAGAGTAACATCCACATTAATTACATTACCGTTTCCCAGCAGAACATTACTCAAAGCATTAAACTGTCTCCACCGGCCTGCCAACTTCCAGTAGTGCATCTTGCTTCACTCTCTTCCCCAAGTAAACAACGCACATGCACCCGGCCATCTACCTGATCAGACTAGGCAACCTTCTTCCATTGCTTCTCCAGTTCTGACTTTCCTGTCCCCCACTGAAGGCACTTTCAGTGGTGGACATGGATCATTGTGGGCACTCTGACTGGTCTGTGGCTATATAGCCCCATAAGCAGAAAACTGTGATGCACTTGTGTTCTGACACCTTTCTATCATGGCAAGCATTAAGTTTTTCAGCAATTTGAGCTACATTTGCTCTGTGTGATCGGACCAGATGGGCTAGCCTTTGCTCCCTGTGTGCATCAATGATCCTTGGGCACCTATGACCCTGGCAAAGATTGTCCTTCCTTGCACCACTTTTAATAGGAACCAAACTGCATACCAGGAACATCCCACAAGACTTGACATTTTGGAGATGCTCTGTCCCAGTAACGATATAATCAATGTTATTACCTTCACCTATCAGTGTTTTTTTTTTTTTTTTAAATTCTTTATTTTGTTTGTGCGTTTTTTTGGTTTCATGCAATATATTGACAAATACAAAAGTTTAGAATATGCATTTCATGGTATGTAGTCAAGTTGTTCAGCACATATTTTTCTTTTTTATAACATGTTGCATAACGGTTGCGTGTATTAGTGCTTACATATGTTTCTGTGTGTATAACCCTTTATGTAGTAGTGTTAGCCCCTATTTCTGCTCTTCGTAGTTAGGGTCACATGGTTGTACTCCTGATGAGGCTATGTATTACTATGTGTAAGTGCACTAGTTTGTGGCGTTCATGAGAAGTCATAGGTGGTCTACCCGTGGTGCTACTTTGGCTATGGTCAATCTCTGTGAGCCAGTCGGCTGTAACGTAGCATCATTGTGGGGTCACGGCTCTTACCACGGTAGTGGGGGCCCCTAACCTAGGGGGACTGCGGGGGGGGGGGGGGGGGGGGGAGGTGTAGGTAGCTTGGCTGGAGCTTCCCTGCGTTAGTGAGGTCTCGTATGATTGTCACTGTGTGTGTGATTATCACTGAGTGCGTGGGTGAATGATTGGCACGGAGTGTGTGGGTTAATAACAGAGGTAGTAACAGGTAAAACAAAATAACTAAACAGATATATAAGAAGATTAACAGTTCAGTGTGCGGGTATATTAGAGTCCGCTTGGCTATGTCTGCTTGCAGGTTGTGTCAGGTTTCCGAGCCGGTGCTTGCACCTATCAGTGGTTTTAATGTTTTGATTGGTCAGTGTACGTAAGGGGCTTATGTAGTTGGAGCTTGTATATTTTTTTATTTTTTGTCCCTTATTTTGAAAATGAAATCGTTCCTATCTTATTGTCAGAACTTCATTTCATACTCTTAAAAAGACAAGTAATTGTTTGTTCCAACGAGTCTTTTAAGCTACCTCAGACTCATTGGAACAAACAATTGTTGAATAGTTTTCGACAGATAATGCAGAAGTTTATCTTCAAAAATCATAGGAGGCTACACAAGGGACAGGTCTCTGGGTGCTGGATAAGACCTTTTTGTGTCACAAAAAAAATGATTTAGTAGAAACCAGGAGATGGTACCCAAAGACTCATAAACATTACAATTAACTATAGTGTTCTCGTAAATATGTGTAATTTGTTCTTTCCATGATTCACTTTATATTTTTTTTTATTATTTAATACAATGTTCTGTGCACTAGAAAGGACTTGTACAATCAAGGACAATTGGGTTATTTAAAATGTGCTTAAAGCTGCTGAACTGGCATGAAAAACAAAATCTAGATTAAGTTTAGATAATCTTGTTTTGAGATAAGCCATTTTTAAGTTGACCTTTATCATTATGCCTTTTAAATCCAACTTTATATTATGTTTTCATCTATTTAATATATTTTTTCTTTCGTAGGGTTTTGTACAGAGGTATCTTAAAAAAGCTAGTATCATTATATGATTCACAATTTTCATTGCAACATGAGATATCCAGTTTCCAGAATATGCCTTATATAAACTTCACTTTTCCTGCCAAAATGGAAGATTATCTTGGACCTGTGTTCACTGATTTAGCTGGGAGAAAGCTGCCTAAAATAACTTCTAAGAAAGAACTGCCAAAATTGCTAAATAAAATGTTTTCATCCCGTGAGTCGAATTCTAAAGTGGGAGCACTGAAGAAACCATTAGATATGCCTAAAGCTAGGATAGAAGTTATTGATTTGGGGAGACCCATGGACGCTAGTTCTTCTAACAGAGGTAAATGGATATGATTTTTTTATTTATTTTTTTATCATGTTTTTTTTTCAGTGCACAATGTTTTTTTTTATTTTTTATTTTTTTTGTGCTGCATTTTATCCGTTATTTTTTTTTATTTATATGATTCCTCCAATTAGATACCCTGAATCTCTGAAGACCAACGTTGGAAACCGTTAAATGAGTAGTAAAGCTTATTTCTGTCCCTTCTCACCTTTCTGCAGTCCACTTTTGCTCCCAGTGCTTTCTTTTTAGAAGCTATTCTGGACAATTAAGCCAATAAAGTGTTTGGTCAATCTTTTAGGATGGAAGCCATTTAGACTGACTAGGGTAAAACATACTGATATTAGTCAAATGTCAGTTACACTTGCTGAAAAGTATGTTTCATTCATTAAAACATAATTTAGTGTCATATCTGTGTTTCCAAGAGTTAGATGGAGAAAGTAAAGTGGACAATTCAATCTAACAATTTGGCCTGTCCGGTCTGCGGCATGATCTCAGGATGTGTATAGGATTAATATTTTGAGACAATACCTAAAGGACTTGCACAACTGTATTTTCAATCATTTACTTGAAAATGTAAACAGTTGTCCAATGCTCATGTTATACATCCTATGTACGATGGAGATGTTAGCTTGGCCTACCATGAACTTCAGATTAAGGACATGCAAAGCAGCCGTGGATACTTCGAAGCACCTGTTAAACATTTTAGAAATAAAAAATAAAACTATGGCAAAAATTACCCTGGGTTGTTCCTTCTAACCGTGATGCCTAATTAGAGAAGAATGCAGCTCTAAAGTAAAATATTTTTTACATTTTTTTTTTAGTAAATGCACATGTGCTGCCTAGTCATCCCACTCTTCAGTCTTCTCATTCATAGACTTTTCATTGAACTATAGTTCAGCTCAATGAGAAGCTGTAGATCGGTTATACACAGGGACATTGCACCTGGGAGGAGAAGCCAGGTGCACTGTAGCAGAGTATGCCTGCCATTTCCGTTGGCTCTGTGGAACTAATGGAAGTGGAAGACCGTCGGGGAGGTATTTCTGTTATTTTGAAATGTGCCTATTTTAAATAGAAAAGAGTACTATTAAAAACTTTGTGCAGAGTGTTCCTTTAAAGAAAGTATACTTTATTTTTATTAGAATTGGTGTACTTATTGTTGCTTTTGTAAACAGGCACGTTGGGAACCTTTGATGTCAAGACATTATGCAAGTCTCTCAAATCCAAAACTCTACAAGTAAGAGATTTATTTTTTTAAAGGGGTTTTTGTATAAAAAAACAACAGAAGATAAGCGCTAATTTATAAACACTATGTCGGTGGGCAGCACCTTAACCCCTTAAGGACACATGATGGAAATATTCCATCATGATTCCCTTTAATTCCAGAAGTTGTGTCCTTAAGGGGTTAAAGAAGGGAATCCCTCTAACCCTTCAAAAAGACAGTGAGTAGTACAAAGGCAGAAAAGGCTGCGCCAATAAGGTAAAGTCTTGCTAACGCAACAGGATAAAACAGGGTGCAATCCTCAGGAGTTGATCCGTCCGGATGGTTAAAATATCCGTATATGTGGAGAGACAAAGGGAGATAAAAAAAACAACCAATAGTGCAATATGCCAAAATCCAGGAATGCACTCACATTTAATAGAGCTATAACCAACTCTGTAGTGGAGGGCGTACAGTGGTATGATCCCCACTTAAAGGGACTCTCGAGTGCCAGGGAAACAAACCTTTTTCCTGGCACTGCAGGTCCTCTCTCCGTCCCACCCCCCATCCCAGGTTGCTGACGGCATCCGGCGGGAGAGACCTATTGCGCATGCGTGGCCGGTGATAGGGAATACCTAATGCGCATGCTATGTTATAAGCAACTATAATGTTATCAGCAACTGTTAAAAAGCTTTGCATATATAATATCGCAAAAAATAAAACTTCACATAATGGTCGCACACCGCCTAGTGATCGCACCCCCATTTTTAAGGAAAGGAGTTTGGCATAAAATCTGCAACCATTATTAAGTGAAATACGGTACTATGGATTTTGACCTCCAAATTTTAGCTTGCCTCAATGCTATTTTACATAATCCATTTGATTTTTAGAGACAAAAAATTTTATAAACATAAAATCATCATTTTAGGAAAGTAAAAAATTAGACAAACATTTCGAACAAGTGAAAACCAGTGTGTTGCAGGAGAGATGGTGTTCTGAGATATTACAAGCATGTTTATATCACAAAATATACAATATTGTCGATGGCACAGCATCATTTTCTTGCCTTTTTTATTTGTATCCATCTTTAGATATGGCTAGAGAACAATTCTTATATTTTCTTACTTTTTTCATCCATATATGTTCTCAAAAATGGTAAATGGTCCCTTTGTACTGTGCTTATAACTCAGTTGCTGAGCTTTTTAAATGGAGAGGGGGGACCTCCTGCTTGAAAAACCTTTTCAGATTAATCTTATTAAAACGAAACCCTGCCTATTTATTAACATTGCTTTCCTTACACAGAAGGACATTTCCAATCAAAGCTCCAGGGCATCTAGGAAAACATGGGCTTCTTCATCTGCGCATAGAATCAAAGCAAAATGTGTTAGACATATTGTACCGAAAATTAAAAAAGCAGATTGTTTTCGAGACCTGTGTGAGCAGCTCCAGCATGCAGTAGCATGGTGCAAACAAAAGCGACTGGCAGCAGAGTGCATGTTCTTCAGAAATAAATATCTGAGAAGTAACAGATGGATGCACACTGAAGTACAAGGATACTGGTATGAACAAAGCTTCCCACTATGATCTTGATTCCATTGACAAATTGAATTTTTTTTATTTTTTTATTTATTGTTACTTAAATTTTAAATTGTTGGCAAGTAGATAACTTTGGATAACTATAGATTTTGATTTTTTTTTTTTTTTTTTTAAATAGAAAGCAGTTGTGAATTGTTAGCATACATGTAGAATTTAGTTGTGATGTAATGTCTAGTTCAGGGCTCGATAAATCCCAGGTCGCCATAGCGCCTAGGAATTTGGCCTAGGCGTCTGGGATATGTGAGCCTGGCAGCGGAAGGCCGGCTGGGGAATTATGGAGCCGGGCGGCAATTGGGTGTTCGTGGAGGCATGCAGCTGGCTGCTGCAAATAGGCGGGCGGCAAGGGAGACGTGATGTCTGCTCCCACACACGCCGCTTAGTAAGACCGGGGCTGGAATATGGCGTCTTATTACAGCCCCCATCTTACTGAGCAGCGCGCGGGGGAGCAAAGAAGATACATTACCGCTCCCTCGCAGTCGGCAACAATACACACAGCCAGCTGCCCGCCTCCTCGAGCACTCAGCATGCTGCCCGCCTGCCTGATCGCCCAGCCGGTCGCCTACTGGACCCCACATTGTTTGTCTGTCATAGTGTGAGTATATGGGTCTCTGTTATACTCTGTGTCTGTCTGTCTGTTGTCTGTCATGGAGTGTGTGTGTGTCTCTCATGGTATGCGAGTGTATCTGTCATGGTGTGTGTGTATGGGTCTGTCTGTCAGGGTACATGCGTGTGTGTGTCTGTCATGGTATTTGTCTGTCATGGTGTGTGTGTGTGTGTTTAGGTTACCTGACAACTTTCGTTCACAAAGGAATGGTGTTTTTATTTACCTTTCCCTCCCCCACCCCCCACGCTGTGCCAGTCTCCCCTCAACTGGCCTTGCCTCTATGGCTGAGATAATCAAGCTTGATGACCTCAGTCAATCCAATGTTTTCCTATAGAATTGGCTGCAAAACACTGCACCAATCAACCTCTCCTCATAGAAATGCATTGAATCAATGCATCTCTATGGGGAAAGTTCAGCGTCTCCATGCAGAGGGTGGAGACGCTGAATGGCAGTGCTGCACACTGTACAGCACTGCCGCAGGAAGCCCTTCCAGTGGCTATCTGAGGAGTACCCACTAAAGGTATCCTTAGGCTGTAATGTAAACACAGCCTTTTCTCGGGGGAAGTACTACAAGTTAAGCACGTAATTACTGATAGCAGCATTAGGAGTTGAAAATTGGTCACAAGGAGCCTAGAGCAAGGGTGCCCAAAAGATCGATCCCCAGATGTTATAGAACTACAACTCCCTTAATGGTTTGAATGGCAAAGCATCAAGGAAGGTTTAGTTTTAAAACATGTGGGGATCTATCTCTTGGGCATCAATGGTCTAGAGCAGGGGTAGGCAACCTATGACACGTGCGCCATGCACGGCACTCAAAGGTGTCTTTGCACAGCACTCAAGGCTGCTAGAGCCAAACAGGCTCTGGCCTATCAGGAGTCCCAGTGAAACTTCAGATTTCTGCTAATACGAAAAGGTGGTGAAGGACAATCCTCAATGTATGCATTGCAGCACGTAGAGGAAGTGATCTCAAATCACTTCCTCCCAGCACTTGTGAATGGGAATCCACACTGTAGTAGAGCAGCCCGCAGCTGCCATTGCAGCTCCTGTCTCTGACCTGTACCGGGTCAGGCTGGTCCCCACTGGAACCCAGGGAAGCTACCCACACTGCTTTATATACACAGAAATGCAGAATAACCCTCCCCTTATAGAAATAATACCACTAACAATCCACATACATGCACACAACCCCACATGCAGCCTCTAACATGCAAAGGTAACATTACTAATCTGGCAAATTTCAATTTGAAAATGGAACGTTCTATATTTGACCCTGTAACTTTCCAAAACACCATAAAACCTGTTAATGGGGGGTACTGTTGTACTCGTGAGACATCGCTGATTACAAATATGTGCATTTTTTGCAGTAAAACCTAACAGTATTATGACATTTACAGCTAAAATGTGAGGCGGAACTACAAATTTTTTAAAAATTAAAAAATTTCTCTTTTTTTTTTTATTTTATTCATAATAAATTGTTTCCTATATAAATATTTGATATGAAATGAGAGCCCTGTTTTTCCCTTCGTATAGTGGCAGTACTCACAGTTGGGATGTTCCTTCCTATCTGGGACAAGAAGCTCCCCCTTCTTCCGGTTTTTATGCCTGTGCTCCGCCTGCTGCCTCCATAAATCCTGTATGCCCTGTACACTCGCCAGTTCTTCTTGTCCCGATAACGGGACGGACAGGTTCCCCAGCTGGTGGAGATGGTGCGATCAGCACAGGCTGCTGATCGAGGAGGTGTGCGCCCGATAGCTCCCCGGGTGGGAGCTGAGTGGCAGAGAGGTTTCCGGTCTGGCGTTACGGAACCAGACCAGGTAGGACTTTTTATGTGGCTTCCCCTTTGGAGTTCCCGGGCGGTCCTCCTCGTGGGACTTGCGCATGCGCACAGCAGTGGAACGCACGCCCGGGTGGCGTTGCGTTCCACCAGACCCGGTATCGCGCTACTGCGCATGCGCGATCCGGAGTTTTTTGGCGCGAAATTCAAAATAGGTATATAAGCTGTGCTAAACCCTTCTGGCCCCAAAGGTGGGTGTACAGTTCGGTTTCTCCGTGTCACCAGCCCTCCTGCACGGATCTCAGGTGGATAAAGGTGAGGTTTAACTATTTAAACTCTCCTCTTTATCACCTATTATAATGCATGCGTAAATTTTAAATTTTAAATTTTAAATTTTTATTAATTGCTTCCTTATTCTGGTTTACAGATATGTCCAGCCCTATAGCTCCGGACAAGGCAGATAAGGACAAGATGTCTACTTCTGTGCCCAAAAAAGCCACAAGCAAGTCTAAGCACTTAAGTTGTCTGGAATGTGCTGTTCCTCTACCTGACGGATGTCGTAAAAAGACGTGTAACCAGTGCGCTTCTGAATTACTTGAAAAAACAAAACAATCGGATATGACATCCTTCCTGAGCTGGTTTCAGGAAAATTTGTCCCAGACATTTGAGTCCTTTAAGGATACCATGAAGAAAGACCCTGCAATTCAAGAGAAATTGCCTAAAAAACGTAGGAGGAATAGATCCCCTTCTGAGTCGGACGTCTCTTCTGGAGAATGTTCCCTTTCTTCCCCTTCGGATATTTCCAGCCTGACTTCTAGTGTGGAGGAGGGTTTTCCACCAGAAGAATTGAAAAGATTCATTAAAGAAGTGAGTGCGGCTTTTCAAGAGACGGAACCTACCAATGTGAAGGTTAAAGGTTTCCCTATGTCTCCAAAAATATTGGATCTCCTTCACAGGGAATGGAAGAATCCTGAAAGGCGGGCGTTCATTTCAAAACATTTTAAACTACTGTTCAAACTACAGTCTGAGGAAAAGTGGGAAGATCTTCCTAAGGTAGATATTCAAATTGCCCAACTATCTAAAAAGACCACTATACCTATTGGCGAAGTCTCTGGCCTCAAGGATCCTATGGACAAAAGAGCCGAAACTTCATGTAGACGAATATACCAGGCCGCAGGCTTTCAGTGCAGAGCTGAAATTGCGGGTTCAGCAGTGCTCAGAGCCCAGAGTGTTTGGCTTCACGCACTGGAAGATTCCCTTATGGGAAAATCCGATATGGACCCTTCCCATCTCATGTTCCTGCTGAAGCTATCCAATGAATTCCTTTCGGATACTGCTGAAGAGTGTCTTCGTTTCTCAGCAAGAATTATGGGGTTATCATCAGTAGCCAGGAGGGCCCTTTGGCTTCGTACATGGACAGCTGATTCAGCATCGAAGGCAGCGTTATGTGAATTACCCTTCGAGAGGAACAAGCTGTTTGGTACCCCTTTGGAAGACATTATTAAACAAATGTCAGATACGAAGAAAGCCCTTCCGCTGGAACCAAGAGCCCAGGGATATAAGAGATTCCAGTACAAGAACCAGCGGTCCTTTCGTTACCAAGGGCGGTTTCGCAGGTTCCACAAACAGGGTGGCAATAACAGCCAGTGGTCTAGGCATGAATTCAACAAACAAGATAAAAAGAGGAAGTTTTGACGCCAAAAGAGTGGGAGGACGCCTTCGGTTCTTCTCCCACGAATGGAGAAAAAGTTCTTCAAATGGGTGGATTTTAAGAACCGTTTCAGAAGGTTACAGGATAAAGTTTTCTTCAAGTCCTCGACCATCCTTCCTTCTGTCAAGCTATCCTTCAAAGGTAAAATCAGAGGCCCTGCTTACGGAAGCACTCATCCTTTTAAGAAAAAATGTAGTGGAGAAGGTACCCAAAGGTTGGGAATTTCAAGGAGTCTACTCACGTCTTTTCCTGGTGCAAAAACCAGATGGATCCTTTCGTCCGATCCTAGACCTAAAGCAAGTCAACACCTGCATACCATACCAGAAGTTCCGTATGGAGAGCATTCTGTCTGTAACACACATATTACAAAAGGGAGATTTCATGGCAAAGTTGGATTTAAAAGACGCCTATCTGCATATTCCAGTGGCAGAACCTTCCAGGAAGTTTCTCAGATTTGCAGTTCTAACGAGAAGGCGAAGGATTCTCCATTTGCAGTTCAAGGCGCTTCCCTTTGGCCTATCTTCGGCTCCTCGAGTTTTTACAAAAATTCTGGCACCCGTGGCAGCAGTTTTGCGTCTGAAAGGTATTGCAATCGTTCCATACCTGGACGATTGGTTCCTGAAGGCACAGTCAAGGCAACTGCTGGAACTTCATCTAGAGATTGCAATGAAGGTTTTAAAAGATCACGGTTGGATCCTGAACCTGGAAAAGTCCGAATTAACCCCGTCCCAGAGTTTAGTATTCCTGGGGCTTCGGATAGATTCCCAGTCCCTATCTCTTTTTCTTCCAAAAAAGAAACAAGTGGGGATTTTCAAAGCAGTATCAAAGCTGCAAAGAAACCTAAGCTCAATCAGAGATGCTATGAGGTTGCTAGGCCTCCTAACGTCTTCAATACCGGCCGTCGCCTGGGCAAAGGCGGAATCCAAACCATTACAGTGGGACATTCTGTCCCAGTGGACGCGAAAACAGGAAGATCTGGACGCCCCATTCCGTCTATCCGACACGGTAAAAAGACAACTGAACTGGTGGAAAGTAAGAGACAACATTTCAAAGGGCCTGTCGTTCGCTCTGAAACGATGGATTACAATAACCACAGATGCCTCCCAGAAGGGTTGGGGCGCTCATCTAGGCTCTCATTTCCATCAAGGGCTTTGGAACAAAGAAGAGGCATGCGCTTCCTCGAATTTCAGGGAGTTAAAAGCGGTCTGGGAAGCCCTAATTGCCTTCCGTTCTCTCATCGCCAATCAGTCGGTGAGGATTCAGTCGGACAACGCCACTACGGTGGCCTACTTGAATCACCAAGGGGGCACAAAGATCAAAGCTCTTCAAGATCTTTGCTACCACATAATGTCTTGGGCCCAAGCGAATCTTCGCGCAATATCAGCTACCCATATCAAAGGGTCTCTAAACGTGATTGCAGACGACCTCAGCAGAAGACATTGGTCTCAAGCAGACTGGGCTCTATCAAACGAAGTTTTTCTGGAGCTGGTTGCACGCTTCGGCAGGCCAGAGATGGACTTGTTGGCAACAAGGAGGAACAGAAAGGTGCGGAGATTTGCGTCACTTCATTCAGAAGATTACCCAGATGTCCTAGACGGTCTATCGTTCCCTTGGATTTTCGATCTGGCTTATGTCTTCCCGCCTATAGCCCTTATCCCAAGAATTGTTCAGAAAATAAGATGGGAGAAGGCAAGAATTCTGGCAGTCCTGCCCTTCTGGCCGAACAGAAGTTGGTTTTCGGAAGTAGAAAACGTGGCCATCTCTCATTGGCACCTCCCGGTCTCTTCTCACATTTTAGAGAACGTGAAGCTTCCAGAAGAAACTCTGTCAATGTTTCACCTGACGGCATGGTTGCTGCAAGGATGATACTCCAAGGTCAGGGTCTTTCTGACCGTCTATGTGTCGTTTTGCTGTCATCTGTCCGCTCGTCTACTTCACGAATCTATTTCAGGGTTTGGATGACGTTCAGAACCTGGTGTCGTCTCCGGAATTCTGATCCGGCCAATGCCTCAGTTCCGGAAATTCTTTCTTTTTTGCAAGATGGGTTTGAAGCCGGCCTAGGGGTATCCACACTCAAGGGCCAGATTTCTGCGCTTAGTCACTTCCTGGTTCAGGATATTGCTTCTAACCCTCTGGTTCGAAGGTTTATTAAGTCCATACGGTTGAAGAGGCCTCCCAGGCTGGTTTCCTTTCCTACGTGGGACTTGTCTCTGGTTCTTCAAGCCCTTTGTGAACCTCCTTTTGAACCTTTGTTTCAAGTCTCCATCAAATTCCTTACCCTCAAGACGGCCTTCCTGGTGGCAATTACCTCCGCTAGGAGAATTGGTGAGATCCGAGCTCTATCTTCTTCGCCGGAATTCACCATATTTCATCGAGAAAAAGTAGTTCTACATCCCAGACCTTCTTTTTTGCCTAAGGTTATTTCAAGTGCTGCAATCAACCAGCCTATTGTTCTGCCAGCCTTTTGTCAATCGCCCACGTCTAAGCTGGAAGAGAAATGGCATTTCCTTGATGTTAGGAGATCCCTGAAATGTTACCTTCATAAAACTCGGGAGTTTAGATCCTCGGATCATCTTTTCATCTACTTTCAAGGCAAATGTGTGGGTAATGCTGTCTCTGGACCCTCATTAGCTAGATGGCTGACCAATACCATCAGGTTGGCCTATCGCTCCAAAGGGATTCCCCTAAAATTTACATTGAGGGCTCATTCGACTAGGGCTATGGCTACCTCATGGGCTGAAAGAGCTGCGGCTTCGCCTGAAGACATCTGCAAAGCGGCTACCTGGTCTTCATTGCATACCTTTATCAAGCATTATAGGCTGGACATATTCTCATCATCTGAGGCTGAATTTGGGCGTAAGGTGTTGCAAGCTGTGGCCTGCTGAGTTCCCACCCTTTCTTTTTTACGGGGATCTTGATATATCCCAACTGTGAGTACTGCCACTATACGAAGGGAAAAACAGCAATTTTACTTACCGTAAATTCCTTTTTTCTTTGTATAGTGGCAGTACTGGCTTTCCCTCCACTTTTTGTATAGATTAAATGAATTTTGCATGATTCTGTCTCCGTTTGGGTTCTTTTTTATTACTGGCGAGTGTACAGGGCATACAGGATTTATGGAGGCAGCAGGCGGAGCACAGGCATAAAAACCGGAAGAAGGGGGAGCTTCTTGTCCCAGATAGGAAGGAACATCCCAACTGTGAGTACTGCCACTATACAAAGAAAAAAGGAATTTACGGTAAGTAAAATTGCTGTTTCTCCTGAACAAAATGATATGTAATAAGTGTGGGTGCATTTAATATGAAAGAGGTGAATTACAGTTGAACAGACATATAGCGCAAATTCCAGTTTTTGTTTAAGTTTTGTTTTGACCAGAACGTGTACTATTGACTCCGTCCTGAAGGGGTTAACTGAACATGTTTATTTATTTTTTTGCAAATTTTTTTTTTTTTTATTATTAAGGTAAATGCACAAAATATGCACAAAATATACATGCCAGTCAGATAAAAAAAAAAAAAAAAAATGTTTTCAAGAATATATGTTTGTGTAGTGGATGCAGTGAGAGTATTTGATTAGTGAATGCAGTGTGTGGTTTTTTTTCGTAGTGTGTATATAATGAATGCAGAGTGTGTTTGTGTAGGTATGTAATGTATGTAAAATTGGGGGGAGGTGGCATTTTTATTTAGTCCCCCTTCCCTGCTTCTTACTTGGCCAGGGAGGGGGTATATGGCATTCCCTGGTGGTCTCGTGGCATGGACTGTGAAGTGGGGGCCCGCAGCAAGCTCTTACTTACCTTCCCTTCAGCTCCCCTGTCTAAATCTCGCAGCCAGCGTGCTACGTGGGGCATTGCCTTGGTAACCAGTGGCAACACTCTGACGGCCATGGGAATCACGGACTTGTCATGAGCCCGGTGGTCCTGCTCTGCATTATCGGCAATATCGGTATCTCTATAGGCCGGTACCGATATTGCCGAAAATACCGAATATCGGCCGATAATCGATCGATCCCTACATGGGACCCAGCCAAAAAGTGAGCTTGACTGGCGCTGATAAAAACTGACCATCACGGGGCCCCAAGGACTTCATGCAAAATGCAGCACCAGTGACTACACTAGAACAATGTACATTCATTTTTCTGTTAATGTTCTTAAGTTCCATGTTCTGTTTCCCGGAACCAACAAGCTATCACCCACTCCCAGGCAACTACTGAGACACTACTACAGTATAAGCCTTCACCTACACACCGCAGTATGGCAGCGCTGCACCCATCTTGCAGGATTACACCCTCCTCGCTGCCCCCTCGGTTAGGGGCACACCTGGAACTTCCGGGACCATGGTCCTTGTATACCCTGGAACCATGCCACTAGTGATCTACCTGGCCCACCCTGCGCTCACTCCCATCACTACTGGGCCGGCAGCAAGGACTACAGTACACATCAGCCCCAATATATAGTAAAAAACAAAGAAAAGAAAGTTACCTGCGCTCTCTCCTTAATCCCTATGTATATTTAGACAAATGGAGGTAATTTAGTTGCTCCCATTGCAGGGAATGCCCATGCCACTAGTGATCTACCTGGCCCACCCCATGATTGTGCATGTAACGCCACCAACACTTAAAATACCCTGACACGCCAGTAGTCATAATTACATGAACTCACGATTACTAAGTTGACACAAATGGGCTAACCTGGGGCTCCAAGGTACCCTAAGGACCAAGCGGTAGCGGTCCCAACACATAACTGGGCGTAAGTGCCAAAGGGAGCTTCCCCACATCATGTCTTGGCTTTTCTCCTGTCCACCTCTCTCCTCACAGCTGGCACATACCCATGACCAAAAAAGGCCTACCCTGCCGATCATGCCTTACAGGAGATGCCCCCAATGAAACCACCAGGTAAATTGGCACCCATGAACTCACAATAAGTCAGCCCAGCAGGTCCACCCTGGTGTAAATGGTTTCCTATTTTTTTTTTTTTCCATGCTGATATGTTTCCTCTATTTGTTTTAAAGGAACACTATAGACACCTAAATTACTTTAGCTAAATAAAGCAGTTTTAGTGTATAGATCATTCCCCTGCAATTTCACTGCTCAATTCACTGTCATTTAGGAGTTAAATCACTTTGTTTCTGTTTAGAGGCAGCCCTAGCCACACCTCCCCTGGCTATGATTGACAGAGCCTGCATGAAAAAAAAAAACTGGTTTCACTTTCAAACAGGTGTAATTGACCTTAAATAATTGTATCTCAATCTCTAAATTGAACTTTAATCACATACAGGAGGCTCTTGCAGGGCCTAGCAAGCTATTAACATAGCAGGGGATAAGAAAATCTTAATTAAACAGAACTTGCAATAAAGAAAGTCTAAATAGGGCTCTCTTTACAGGAAGTGTTTATGGAAGGCTGTGCAAATCACATGCATGGAGGTGTGACTAGGGCTCATAAACAAAGGGATTTAACTCCTAAATGGCAGAGGATTGAGCAGTGAGGCTGCAGGGGCATGTTCTATACACCAAAACTGCTTCATTAAGCTAAAGTTGTTCAGGTGACTATAGTGTCCCTTAAAGTGTGTTACCATGACACCTCAAATACCTAACATGTCGGCTCGCGCAGCCTGCACACACATGGTGTTAAACCATTACTCTCCTACTGACATATTCTACCGGTACATAACCATCATACAAAAATTGTGCAGAGCCTTCAAATGTCATAACTATGCCTAACCTGACATGTTTCCATGTGCTTGTTCCAGCTGTTGTGGCTCAACGAGCATGTTTGTATCAATCCTACGTACTACAAAAATAAAGAATTAAAAATTAAAAATAAAATAAAAATGTTTCCCAATGTTAAATTTAATTAACATGCTGTATATAGAGGCAACTCTGGGCTCTACGTCCTGTAAGTGGTTAACACTAGATCACCCTTCTTATCTATAGACTAGAGTTATACTTAATTATATTAATTTATTAGAACTTATGCTCTTTTTTTTTTTTCTTTTTCTCTAGTATTTAATTGATATACACTATTTTTGTATTTCTTGTTTAATTGGCAACACAATGCAATGTATGGAATAACATCACAACTTGATAAATATTATTTTATTCATTTTGAGCGCATCTCTATTGGTTTGATTCAGTTTTAGCTGTTTGTATTTTTGATGCTGCGGTTGCATACTTATTATTAAAAGGTGCGCCTTATTTCCACATTACTTTATTATGTTGCAGAAATGTAATATTTAATTTTATTTATTTTTTTTTCTTTCCATTTAGCCTGAAGAATAAACTAAAACATTTCAAAAAGTCAATCTGTCACAGCTTGCATAAAGGAATTCTTAAATCAAACCAAACATGCCGTCGGTTGGAATCACATTGCTTTCAAAGAACATGGAAACACAAGGTCACACATTCAGGAAGGACTAAACCACCAAACTATGGACCGCATTATAATACATATTCTCAACCAGCATCAGAAAGGTCTGGGTTGTGTTTAGATTTAGTTCTTCATGATCAAGGGTTGCCATCTACTATCACGGAAACTAATTCTCTAGCTGGTGCTTTGGAAACTAAATGTAGAAAGGACAATTCAGACGATTACGTTGCCACTAATACAGATGACATTGACGATATATTTTCATCAATTGGTATTTAGAAAGTATATTCATTCTTTCCAAATTTTTTGTTGGATTTTACTACAGTGATGTGAATAAATATCACTTTAATATTGTTGTTTGTTAGTTCCTGTTTGCTATTCACCAAAACCAGTGCACTTTTGGTGTTTTCTTTGTATGCAGATTTATTGATGATCTTTAATGAGGTAATCTTTCTAGTGGTCATCAGTGCGACGAGCACATAGAGAGGCATGGTTTTATCCAACTGTTCATTATTGTGGATACGGAGTGTCTGTAAAGCAAGTGTGGGTGGCATTGTGTACGACAACTTTGGATTAGCACCAGGATATGGGTAAAAAATGCAGTGCATGCAGTTGATTGAAAATGCTCTAGCAATAGGGTGTTTGTAGTGCTTATGGAACATGTGGTTTCTTTATTTGGCTTATTAGTTTGGGAAGTAGCTTATAACTACAAGTAAGACATTATGATGAGGAATGCTGTTTTGCTAGCTTTTATCTAACAAATTGTGTTCTCAGGTTTTATAGACTGCTTTGTTCAAGGTCATCACGCAACTTTTTTTTTTTGTTCTGGTAGTTATGCTAGTGTTTTATTTCTCATATGCCACTAGCTTACATTACTGCAGAAATCCACCATGAGGGTTACCTGCAGGATGTGGCTATCTCATTCCCTTATCTTGAACTTCTAACGTTGATACATTTTTGCTTCAGTCTTCATTATCTTTGTAAGATTGTAAGCTTATTGACCATCTTGCTCTTTGCTTTATATAGAAAGTGATAGTTTACTCTATTTTAGACTTGCTGGCTCTTTCTTGTTGAATTCTATATATTTTTTTTTTATTTTTTTTTTAATTTGGTCAATATATGTAGTAATATACTGGAAAAGTAACATTACTATATGTTTGATGCCAGAGTCAATTAAATAACAAAAAAGTAAAGGTACAATTAACGGGACACTATAGTCACCTAAACCACTTCAGCTTAATGAGGTTGTTCAGGGGAGAACTATAGCTCCCTGCAGTCTTTCTCATGTAAACACTGTATTTTCTCAGAAAATACAATGTTTACATTGAAAGTTAGGGACACCTCCAGTTGCAGTCACTCAGAGTGAACCAGAGGGACTTCGGAGTTGATGGAGGCATAATATGCCTCCATCCACTCAGATTTGCTGTCAGCAGTGCACAGCATCCTGTGATTCAGTATTTCCTCCCTCTGCATGCAGACACTGAACTTTCCTCATAGAGATTCATTGAATTAATTCATATCTATGAGGAGATGCTGATTGGCCAGGGCTGTGTTTGAATTGTGGTGGCTCTGCCCCTGATCTGCCTCTTTGTCAGTCTCAGCCAATCCTATGGGGAAGCACTGTGATTGGATCAGGCTACCACATATCAGCAGACTGCATGTTTTTGAGTCTAACAGCATGCAGACTTACAGCTTCAGGCTTGAATATAGTAATATGTTTACTATATTTATGGAGGCATGAGGGGCACAGGGGGGCTAGATGGTACATGTTTGTGTTCATGACCCTATAGTGATCCTTTAAAGTGTCGAGTGGGTTTGCTTTGTAAAGTGGCAGTATAATCTAATAATGAATAATGTTTACTATGGGGAAATTGATAGATTACCTTAGCCATGGAGGTGGGGAGTAAAAACCATTCCCATGTGATCGGAAGACAGCTAATCACCTAAACACACACATTTTCTCACACACTCACAAATAGTTTTGTATTCAATTTACATCCAGTCTCCCTTCATTTGGGAGAGCTTGGGTTCACTGTGGCTGCTGGCATCGATCTGCTTTTCGTCCTCTGCTCCTTTGCTCACTGTTTTGTGATGCCAATGCAAGACTGACGTCCTATTCTAGCTCTCTGCATCACAGCAGGGCATGCAGTGGAGCAGAAAAATGATGGCTTGCTCAGCACCCTCCTCCTTTGCTCACAGCCACTCGTCTCAGGGGGCCCCAAAGATGACCAGGGCTGACAGACAACCCGGTGTCAGGACAAAGTTCCTAGTTGCAATGACGACCTGCTGTTTGGTATTTGTCGTGTCCTGCTGTACACCCACACATATGGAAACATACACCATTGCCATGGAATAACATTTTTAAACTTTTTGTTTTTAAAGTTGGGGATTATTGGGTATGCAGTACTCCTTTACATCTACTGGGTCAATAAATAAAAGGGTTATTTAGAAAAGGAAATTATCTTGCACAGGCAACCCTTGGATGTATTATAAGAGAACAGGGTATTTTTTTTTTTTTCCAATAAGTATATTCACTTGCATTAAAGAAAGGTTATGGATTTCAGTTATGTAGAAATGTAGAAATCCTCTATGTAGAACAGCACTGAGAACAACCTGTTTTTATGGCAAAGAAGAAACAAGATTTACTGGCAATAAACCTATTAAGCCAACAGTCAAGGTTTTTTTGTAGTACAGTCCTTTTAGAAATGAAGTAGTAAGAAAACAAAATATTTTAGATTCTTCTAACCAAGTTTAACTCTTTTAAAACAAACCGCTGAGCGGGTAGCTTTATTTCTCTCGTTCCCTTTATCGTAGTATATTGCACGTGACTAACAGACATCAGTGATCACATGGCCAGGTATTACGTGATCTATATCACCAAGTGCATTACAAGACATCTCCTGAAACCCTATTATAAAATCAGGCGCAAAATTCTCGCCAGCAATTAAAAAAAAAAAAAAATGTATATAAAGATGTATCTTTTTGATTCCGGTCTGGATTAAAACTATGTGGGTCAAACATGCAGTTGCAAGTCATCTCCCACACCTTTTTAATTTGCTACCACCTGAGACCACCAGGATATCATTGCTCTTTTTGTCCTTTGCCGACTATACAGTTTCTAAAGATCTTTCAATGTGTTGTGTAGGTAAAGCATTTTCCCCCCTTTTTCTTCATCTTTGTGTAGCTACAGCTATACACTCACGTAAACACAAATTTGGTGTATATTACTAACAGGGTTATTTACAAAAGTGGGAAAAATTGTGTGCATTTGCAAACGTGATATATTATATTCAACATATTAGCCCGAATACTGTATAGAGCTAATAGTTAAGTATGGGGACCCCCATGTTTCATGTGAGTATCCTATTCTAGTATAAAACGTACATGATGGAATTACTCCCAAACAAGCACAATGTGCTAATCTGGATACTTTATACTGAGGTATAGCCATACTTCATTATTATTATTATATGTGAATGTGTCCAGTCCCCTGTTTAGGCCTCTTTGGCCAGTTTTTGATATTTCGAGTTAGCTTGATAAGTTGTGAAGGGAAAAAGATCATGACTTTCTGTCTACATCTGGCACATTTAACTTTTTTTTTTTTTAATTCTTCAAAATGTATTTTTTGTAATGTTTAGTTATGTACTGGGCATATTAGCTGGCAGGTAAGTGCTATTTATTTATTTTTACTATATTTAACTGACAGGACATATATTCACAGAAAAGGTACACAGAAAAAAATTGATGCACTCCATTAGGACATAAATATAAATTTTGTACAATTATGACATAAGTAATCCAGTGGTTAATTCAATTTTATAGAAAGAGAAGGGGCTGTTAGTCAGATTTTAAAACAGAGAAACAATAAAATGCTATCGATCATGCATAAATTGAATGACTAAATATAAAAGGGACTAGCATAGGGAGGGCAAGAATGGTTCTGTGCCATTCACCAAAAGTAGTTTTTTTCCCTTGCAGAGAAATGACATCACATTTAACTACTGGGTACGTTATATTAATTTTATCATGCTTGTCAGTCTAGTTTGCCAGAGCCGGTATTTTGTTTATATGTTCTATGTATTTTAAGCATAGAAAATTGAATATTTAGTGACTTAAAGGGAAATTATGAGTTTTGAGAAAATGTATTGACTTTATTTAATGTATAAAATTTGCAAAGAAAAAGGACCACATAATAAACCAACGATAAATAATGTTACTGCAGATACATACAATATATTCAGATGTACATAGTTAAAATACTCTAATATTACTGTTTAAGAGGTTAACAAATAATTGAATAAGAATATATTAGCCTGAGGTAGCATTAGCTGGGTTTTCTTTTTTTTTTTTTTAATTGCACATAGATTGCATACAATCATTCCAAATGCGTTTATAAAATGTACCATATAGTGAAGAAAATTATAATAAAATATTGCACTGCAAACCAAATTTATAAACACAAAGTACTTGTCTTTTTTACCATTCCTAATTAAGTCACCTTATAATTATAGCCAGATAACTTTTAAAACATGTCTGTATAGTCTTTTTTATATATTACCTATTTTGTTATAATCATAGTTGAGGAATAGTGGTTGTTTGGGTGGATGCATTCATTGATGCAAATGTTAGATCCTACCCAAATAAACAGTGCACTTATATAGTTTTTTTTTTTTTATATTTATATATATATATATTTAATAAAAATGCATTTAATGCTCAAGTATATCATTTTAATCATTCTGGTTTGATGACATTGGTAGAACAAGACAATATAAAAAAAAAACTCATTATTTTTGATACTTTCACTTAATGTAATTTTTTTGTCTCAATTTTATTAAACACAGAAAAAGATTCATAAATCCACTATAAGGTCTCCACTAAGAGTCAACTTGTCACAATGTTTGGTCATTTAATTAACACAATTGAAAGAAATACTCCCCATGTAAATATATTAAAATGTACTTGAATGTCTTGGCATTTTAAATGCCAAGTGGTTAGTGGGTTACCTGAGCTCCTTGGTATAAGTCAGTTTGGTTTGAATTTAGAAGAATTCTGCATAAATGCAAGCTGTCTGACAGATCGTTTAATCTATGTAACCAAAAAGTAATACTGTGTAGCGTAGCATTTGAAAGCTCTCAAGCAGTTTTAAATAAATTAATCTTGTCATCATCCCATTGGATTTCTCTTAACAATCAACTTCAGGTCTAATTAGGAAGTATAAATCAGAGACATCTGGTGATAGTAAATTACTACATTCCAGATGCTGCCCATGAGATATATCCTTAAACAGATGGTGTTAGAAAGGTAGTTAGTCCCTAATTGTTGAAAAAAACAATATAAGATTAATATATAATCTTTTTAAAAAAAATGTATATAGTATCTGTAAGATTATTGCTATGCTTTTTAACCTGGGAAAATTAATGTTTCCACCTTAACAAGCATGGCAATAATCCTACAGATTATTGTGCGTTTGTCCATATTCTCCCTGGACCGGCCTTGCCCACACCATGCTCCCTGGGCTGGCAAAATTCCAAGTCGCCATGGCATCCTGGTGCCTGGGATTAGTTGAGTTACTATTGTTTTAAATCACTTTTAATATAGTCTAAACCTATGGTTGCTGGTGAAGTTTAAAGATGGTGGGGCACTGCTAAATGAGACATCATGCCCTGTTCAACACTATAAATCTATAGGTACAAAATGTTTGAGAAACAACAAGCACTTTAAATTGGAACAACTGCACACCTGATGTGGTCCAATGACAAACCTCAAATCTGAAGAATCCGTGTGAATGGAGAGTGGGGGTTCTATAACTAATAATTGGCTTTTTGTTTCACAACTATGTCCCAAAATATCCATACTTCACTAAAGGGGGTGAAACTGCAGAAATGGTTATAACAGACTTAACATTTATGTTTCTAAAACACATTTATCATTACTCCTTACCACATAAATGGTTTTAACTTATTATGTTTTGGGTTTTTTGCAACACAATCTGGGAGGTGGGAGCTCCCCCTCACCTGCTCCTATAGATCATGTTGCACTTTCCAGAACAAGCCTAATACAGCATAATCAATATAATCTGTTGTCCTATTTTTTAAAATGCAACATGTTAATGTTTATTATAGAATACCCAAAGTACTAGAAACACTTGATGTTTTCCTCTTCTGAACCAAAAGGAAACCAGCAAATCAAAACATTTAATCTGACAAACGCATAAACAATTATGTATACTATTTAACAACCAATGCCTGAAAATGCTAAAAGTAAAAAAAATCTGCGTAGACTGCATTGGACAACCTTTGCACAAACTACCGGTAGTTTATTTCTGGAAACCCTATTAAAGTCTTCAGTGCAGAAAAGCTGTCAGTACAAAGTACGAGGTTAGAACAGACAATTCAGATACTGAAAAAGAAAGAGGTTATATTGGCTGTGTTTCTTAGGGAAAAAGTGCCCATGTTAATAAAGACAATAAAACTGGTAAAGTGACACAAAATAAAATCTCAAGTATAATTTGCCATCCGCGGAAAGGAAATTAAACGCTTTTCAAGTATATAAGATTTTTAAGGAATTGATGAGACCGAAGTAAGAAGTCAATAAAGAATTACAGGTATACAGAAAATTCAAAGGCTTTTATCATTTAAATCAGGGGTGGTGGACTACATCTCCCTTGATGCTTTGCCAGCGTTGTGGCTGTAAGAGCATTATGGGAGATGTAGTCCAAAAATCTGGAGGGCCGAAGGTTCCCCATCCCTGATTTAAAGGATGATGAAGTAGCACATTTGTAAATTGAATGGGGCCATTGCCAGATTGACTAAACAACTTTTCAAATGATTTATTCTTCAGAATTAAAGAATGCAGAAAGCTCTTTTAGAAAGAGTCATCATTTGTATGAGGCACAGTGTTAGCCATTACTTTTATCTGTATATGATTATTTGTGTATATAAATAGTGCTTCTATATCTTCATATTCTAGTGAGGATTTGATGCAGATTTGTCATTTAATCTTAATAAAATATAACAAGATTGGCTGACACAAGACAGTCATGATGCAATTAAATAATGTATAGGTGCATACATCCATAGGGTCAGAAGATATAAACTCATGAAAACTTCAAACGTCTAAAATATCCAGACTGTTTTTTATTTTTTAAGGAAACTAACATTTTATGCACAGTAATTCTGGCTGGTGTATGGCAGATGGGATTTAATATAGACAATAAAAACTGTGCAATTTGTAAATACGTTCTTTTTTTCATCATTTTGCCTTATTGAAGGTACACGCAGAAACTGGAATGTGTGAAAGGCTGACACCTTTGTACTGGGTCTGATTTTAAACTTAAATTACCGAGTCACCATGTAATCACTCCCAACATAAACGACATTACTATAGCACACAATTGTACTGCCATATACATTAGGGAAAATTTAATTTACTGTGGATTTCCATTGTTACCCAGCTTTCCTATTGTTCCTGGATATGTGCATGAATGTAAATCATGGCAAAAAAGCTGACCTGTTCTACAATAAATGCCAATGCATTATATGTTAACATGTGCTAATGTTATATCCTCTGCTAGTACATGCTAAAATTTCGACATTTCTAAAACTTCACGAAGACCAATGATATAATATGTAATAACAAACCAGGTTTTAAAGACTCCCACATCAAAATATAATCTCACACATTTAACAAATGCAGGGCCACGTAGAGCATTAAAGGACCACTCTAGGCACCCAGACGACTTCAGCTTAATGAAGTGGTCTGGGTGCCAGGTACCTCTAGGATTAACCCTTTTTTTTATAAACATAGCAGTTTCAGAGAAACTGCTATGTTTATACTGAGGGTTAATCCAGCCTCCAAATCCTCTAGTGGCTGTCTCACTGACAGCCGCTAGAGGCGCTTGCGTGATTCTCACTGTGAAAATCACAGTAAGAGCACGCAAGCGTCCATAGGAAAGCATTATGAATGCTTTCCTATGCGACCGGCTGAATGCGAGCGCGGCTCCTGCCGCGCATGCGCATTCAGCCGATGACGTCGCGATCAAGATGGAGAGGAGGAGGAAAGCTCCCCGCCCGGCGCTGGAAAAAGAGGTAAGTTTAACCCCTTCCTCTCTCCAGAGCCCGGCGGGAGGGGGTCCCTGAGGGTGGGGGCACCCTCAGGGTACTCTAGTGCCAGGAAAACGAGTATGTTTTCCTGGCACTAGAGTGGTCCTTTAAACACAAAATATTCAGGACATTCCATACTAGGACAGATATTTTTAGAGCCCAGATGGTGATCCTTAACCCCTTAAGGACACATGACGTGTGACATGTCATGATTCCCTTTTATTCCAGAAGTTTGGTCCTTAAGGGGTTAAAGGAACACTCCAGACCTCTAAAGCACTTTGGTTTGCTGAAATACTTTGTTTGAAGAGTGTGCCTTTTTTTTTTTTTCAATTTTACAAAAAGTTAATATTTCAGTTTGTTTGAAGAGTGTGCCTTTTTTAATTTTACAAAAAGTGAAGATTTCAGTAGAAATGTTCACTTTTATAAATAAACATTGTTACACCCCACAGGCTTGCGAGCAACAACAGGCTCTTTTACTTCCTGGTTTGGTTAGTTCAGTGGAGCCAAGATGCATTGGGACATCTGTGATTGGATAGCCATCGAGAGTCTGGGCTGGGTTAAAAGAGGAGGGCTTGCAAAGGCAGCAGACAAGAGAACTACAGCTTTTATCAGCTGATTTTATATATATACCCAAATTAAAAAATGTGTTTATATGCGTGCATCTACTAAAAAGAGATTTTATTTTTATGCATCTGGGCAAAGGAGTATCCCTTTAAGGGGTTATGCATGTGGTCCCTTATTACTTATTATGAAGTGTCCTAGTGGGAGGGAGGGGGGGGTTGTTTTGTTTTTTTGCAGACATCCTTAGAAGAAGGACTGCCTTATAAACTGAAGGGAAACAAAAAGTATGGCAAAATAAGCTTCTTTTTGTTCATTGTTCATTTCCTCCCTTAGTCAGATTCCTTAGCTGATGTATATTTCCATACTCTACAGTATTTTCCCTGTCTTGTTTCACTATAGTTGGGCTAATTTTAAAGTTGGAGGTCTTAGAAATAACCCATTGTACTCTTTCAGATATCGTCATACAAATATTCATCAATGCTATGCTTTAAAGTGCTACATTACATATACAATATATAGGTTGTTTGCAGACACATTCTTATCAATATTAACCATCGAATTGTGTAATCAGGTCAATGACGATAATGACTTTGGAGTATTAGCTTTGTTGGTAAACCTGCAGCTAATTGCTGTCCACCATCTCAATACAAATTAAATTTACCTTTCACTATAAGAGCTTTGATTGACAAGATTCAGAAACAGTTACAAAATGTTGTAGAATGAAGAATTCTATCCTCGACTTCTAAACAATGATATATTAGTTTAAGAAGCCTTCAGAACTACTTATGCCTTAAGGTTTCCATTGGTCAAAGACAGCTCATTGGCTTTTTCTTTGGATTCAAATCCCTCGTTTGATATTGCATATGGCGACTCAGTGTCCTTTTCTTCTTGTTTAAAACAAAAACACTTGACTATTCGGTAACCTGTATGAAAAATATTTGCAGTAAATTTCCATTTTCAACTTAATCATTTGTAAAACCAGAAAGCTTTTAAATTAAGTACAGAAATCCCTATCAAGTGCAGTTATGACCTTGCCTATTTATATACAGGCTTGCTGGCTGTGAGGACATAGTATACAAAACACTAAATGGGATAGCTGTGCTATGTTTATGCTGTATGACTTACAAACAATACATTTTCTATATTGTAATATGTATAAGGATTAAAGTGCAGATTTAAAGCAAAATCCATGGGTTTTTCCATTGCACATCTAATATGTCTTTATGGGATATTCTGAATCAAAACCATTAATGTAGAAAAATCTGTTGTAGAGTGTTAGATGGAGGTTGAAGATAATGAGCAAATATACACGACAGGCGGATTATTTATCTAACTGGTAATAAACAAAGTTTTGCTTACAATTAGGCAAATAACTGCTCTGTATTTTATGGCATATATTCCCAACGATTTACGGTATTAAAGGGACACTATAGTCCACAAAACAACTTCAGCTTAATGAAGCAGTTTTGGTATGTAGATCATGTCCCTGCAGTGTCACTGTTCAATTCTCTTAAAGGGACACTATAGTCACCTGAACAACTACAGCTTAATGTAGTTGTTCAGGTATAATCTATAGCTCCCTGCAGGCAATCTAATGTAAACACTGTATTTTCAGAGAAAATACAGTGTTTACATTGATTGATAGGAATACCTCCAGTGGCCGTCACTCAGACGGCCACTAGAGGGACTTCCTATCACGCAGGGCCCTAAAAAGGCCCTGTACACGTCAGACGTATTAAAATACGTCTGACATGGGAAGCTAACAAACATTCCTCCATCTGCGTCACCCTCCAAGAACAAACATGGAAGACCATGTTCCACTGGTACACCACTCCTGTCAAACTCTATAAGATGCACAAACTGGATACGGATGATTGCTGGAGGGGGTGTGGTAACCGGGGTACGTATCTACACATGTGGTGGGATTGCCCGAAACTACGTAGCTTCTGGAAGGCAGTTGAAGATCTATTGACACAGACCTTTAACAAGCCCCTACTACTAGATCCATGGGTGTACTTACTGAACAGATCCCTTGACGGATGGACTAAAAGGGAGCAGACTCTGGTCCACAAAATAACCCTTGGGGCTAGACGTACTCTTGCCACAGCTTGGCTCTCTCCTGAAGGTCCAGAGATTTCGGGCGTGATATCTAGGATCCGAGACTGCCGATTGATGGACGACAGAGAAATTCCAAGCTTCTGAGTTGATCCGAGACGCGTTTCGCCTGGTCGGCTTTTTCAACCGACTGAAAAAGCCGACCAGGCGAAACGCGTCTCGGATCAACTCAGAAGCTTGGACTTTTGATATTTATACTATTTGTTGTTTTTATAGTTATATATTTTTTTTACCAATAAACTTACTTTTACAATTTGTCCATCTGAGATTTTGATCAGTCTACACCCAAAGTTCCTGTTTCAAACAAAGAAGGGTATGTGTCCTCTTAAAGACACATTTGCTGGATAACTTAGAGCCAAGTCTTAGGCTCTATATAAGGTGAGCAGCTCCATTTATTTATCTGCACACACTGGTATCCTGAATTTATTACACCAGATATTGGTATCTGTTACATTTTACAGAAAGAGAATCCAGAGAACCATCTTTTAAAGGGTCCGTGTCTCCTTAAGGACACGTCCGCCTGAGAGATCTGAGCCTGTCCTGTTTAGGCTCAGAACCACGTGAGTGAACCATTTTTGGGTTACTTCACTCTGATTGTAACAAAACACCCTACACTATTGTGTTTTATTTCCCCCTTAGGTTACTTTAATTTCCAAGGGGGGTAAGTTATTTTCCAAGCGCTCCACCTTTCACTGGGTTTTGTCGTGTATAACACTCAGTAATTTTACCATGTGAGTAAGATACCTACCTTTTCGTATATGCACTACCACTTTGATATACATATTGCACTACTGGATATTATAATTTTTGTCTTCACATATTCGAGACACAGATAAAGTCTACCACCACTGTAGCTGAAAATATATCCAGTGACGGGGATTGTACCGTCTACACACTAAACAGCAGAGCGCTTTGTAGTTCTATAAAGTGTGAGTGACTTTTTGCTATAGCACTCTACTTCACTGTGTTAAAGACGTACTGCACTATTATTGCATCTCTCTTTCCTTTTCTTTGCGATATCATGCACTGTATAACAGCCAGAGACTTCATAGACTTTTAGCAAAGGTACGTACATAGGAGTTATTTTTGACTTCACTTTTGTACATTACTGTGTTCTAAGGCGCGGTTATCTATTTTTACAAGGTTTTGGGGAATCCTTGTAAGATTTAATGCTGCCTTAAAGCATGTAGTGAGTACCTTATTTTTGGCTTTTCTTATGGGGTGTATGCAAGTCAGTGGCCACACTCGCATATCCTTGTTACATTTATATATAGTGATGTACCGAACTGTCCGCCGGCGGACAGTTCCCGGCGAAATTAGCTTGTTCGCGTTCGCCGCGGCGGGCGGACACATGCGCAGTTCGATCCGCCCCCTATTCGTCATCATTGGGCAAACTTTGACCCTGTGCCTCTCGGTCAGCAGACACATTACAGCCAATCAGCAGAACTCCCTCCCTTCCACACCCTCCAACCTCCCTCCCAGCATCCATTTTCGATTCATTCGGAAGATGCATGCTTAGTGAGAGGAGGGAAAGTTTAGCTGCTGCTGATTACATAGGGAAATTGATAGCTAGGCTAGGGTATTCAGTGTCCACTACAATCCTGAAGGACTCATCTGATCTCGGCTGTAAGGACAGCACCCCAAAAAGCCCTTTTTAGGGCTAGAACATCAGGCTGCTTTTTTTTTTTTTTTTCCTGTGTAATGTAATTGCAGGTGCCTGCCTGCCAGCCTGTGTGTCAGGCTCACAGCATATACTGTGCCCACTTGCCCAGTGCCTGCCTGCCAGCTTCTGTGTGAGGTTGGATGCCTTGCCCATTTGCACAGTCAGTGCCACCACTCATATCTATTTTAACAATCGGTTAAGCTTTAGATTTAAAATAAATAATTTTTTTTCACTGTAATAGAAGAGCAGTTAGTTGTCTGCAAGCATCTGGGTGTCAGGCCTACTTCAGCGTGTGCCCTGCACAACCCTGCCAGCGTACTTTGACAGTTGCCAATCATATCTGGTGTCTCTATAGCGTGCTTTTACAAAGAAAAAAGGTTTCCAGTGTAAGCTAATAGCAGCCAGTCAGTGTCCTTCAAGCGGCTCTGTCAGGCCTTCCTTCAGCGTGTGCCCTGCACAACACTGCCAGCGTGCTTTGACAGTTGCCAATCATATCTGGTGTCTCTTTAGCGTGCTTTTACAAAGAAAAAAGGTTTCCAGTGTAAGCTAATAGCAGCCAGTCAGTGTCCTTCAAGCGGCTCTGTCAGGCCTTCCTTCAGCGTGTGCCCTGCACAACCCTGCCAGCGTGCTTTGACAGTTGCCAATCATATCTGGTGTCTCTTTAGCGTGCTTTTACAAAGAAAAAAGGTTTCCAGTGTAAGCTAATAGCAGCCAGTCAGTGTCCTTCAAGCGGCTCTGTCAGGCCTTCCTTGTCAGGGTACCTGAAGCCTCTACCTCCGAAAGAGGTAGAGACTTAGTAGTTTACTCCTCCAGCAGGTCGGCTTCCTCCATCCCTCGCGGCTCTCCTAGAGACTCTCACGCCGGCCGCGAGGGATCCGTCTCATTTTATGACGTCACGCACGCTGCCCGACGCCATGACGTCAGTCCGGACCGATCTGTCACTCAAGTGACTGGAAGCCACTCAGGACTCGTCGGAGGCGGGTATACTCACTGTAACCAGGGTATTTAAACCTGTTTCTCCCATTCACTCATTGCCCTGTCGTGGTTCTAGCCTGTCTAGTCACACAGTGCTCTGGCGATTTCAGTTATTCCTTTGGTTCCGACCCGGCTAGTTTGACTTACTCTGTTTCCCTCTGGTATCCTTGACCCGGCTTGTTCCTCGCTCACCTGTCCTCTCGTTCCCTCGACCTCGGCTTGTTTCTGACCATTCTCTTTACTCTCCGTACGTTAGTCCGGCCATTCTAAGGTCCGGTATACGTACCCTGTCCTGTTTGTACTTTGCGTGTTGGATCCCTGTCCCGATCCTGACATTACGACAGGGCCAATGGATCCTGCAGGTACAAACAGTCAGGTTGGTCCCTCTGATTCCAGGTTTGACGCCATGGAACACAGAATGGACCAGATGGCACTAGCACTACAGGCGCTATTATCTCGTGCCAATAACCCACCGGAGGAGATCCGTACTACTTCCATCTCTCCTGTAAGTTCTGGTCTAGAGGTAGCCACTGTAGGTGCCTCTTCCCGTATTACCCCACCTGTACGTTATGGTGGTTCACCGGAGAAGTGTCGTGGTTTTTTGAACCAGATTAGTATCCACTTCGAACTACAACCTCGCTCCTATCCCACAGATAGGGCGAAAGTTGGATTTATTATCACCCTACTCATTGAGAAAGCTCTGAGATGGGCCAACCCACTATGGGAGAATGATAACCCATTGGTATATAATTATAATGCCTTTGTAGCTGCATTTAGAAGAACTTTTGACCCTCCTGGTAGGAAGGTTAATGCAGCCAGATTACTGTTGCGCCTGAGACAGGAGAACCGAACACTTGTGGATTATGCACTAGAGTTCAGGTCTCTGGCGGCAGAAGTCAAGTGGAATGAGCAGGCTTATATAGATGTATTTTTGAACGGGCTATCAGATATTATCCTTGATGAGGTTGCTACTAGGGAGCTTCCTGAGAATTTAGAGGACTTAATTTCGTTCATTTCTCGTATTGATGAGCGTTTAAGAGAGAGACAGAATACTAGAGAGAGGAACTTCAGACCTGCCTTTAAATTAGCCCCTACATTTCAAAGTCCTGAGTCCAATACCTCACTGTATCCTGAACCTATGCAGATAGGCAATACTCGCCTCTCTGAAGAGGAGAGGCAGTACAGGAGAAGGGAGGGTTTATGTATGTATTGTGGAGCCAGAGGTCATTTGCGTCTGAATTGTCCTACTCGCTCGGGAAACGCCCGCACCTAAGTTTCTCTAGAGGACAGGCCTTGGGTGTTTCTATTTTGTCCTCTACTCATAATTATAAAGATCACAGGCTTCTGCTACCAACTTCTTTAACTTGGGAGAAGGGAGTACTAAAGACCATGGCTTTGATAGATTCCGGAGCTGCTGAGAATTTTATCGACCAAGTCTTTGCTACTAAACACACTATCCCATCCCAGTTAAGGGATACACCCTTGGCCGTTGAGGCCATAGATGGTAGACCTTTACTTGAGCCTGTTATCTCTCGTGAGACTATACCCATTAACTTAACTATTGGTATCTTACACGAGGAGAACTTATCACTTATGCTCATTTCATCTCCTTCTGTTCCCATAGTCCTGGGCTACCCATGGTTAAAGAGACATAACCCTATTATCGATTGGGAATTAGGGGAAATACTCTCATGGGGCCAGGGTTGTCAGGTTGTTTACGCAGGGTGTCTCCATTGGCTATGATTAACACACCAGATAGTTCTACCCAGTCTACAGGGAGACAGATACCTCCTCTGTACATAGACTTGAAAGCAGTGTTCGATAAGAAGAACGCTGATACACTACCCCCACACAGGACCTTTGATTGTAAAATTAATCTTTTGCCCGGCACCATGCCCCCCAGGGGTAATGTATATCCTCTATCCATTAAAGAGAATTCTGTTTTAGAGGAATATATTCAGGAGAATTTAGACAAGGGATTCATTAGGAGATCCTCTTCTCCCGCCGGGGCTGGATTTTTTTTTGTTAAAAAGAAGGATGGCTCACTCAGACCATGTATTGATTACCGAGGTTTGAATAAAATAACCATTAGGAATGCCTATCCGATCCCCTTGATTACCGAGCTCTTTGATCGGCTAAAAGGTTCTAAGATTTTCACCAAGTTGGACCTCAGAGGGGCATATAACTTGGTGAGAATTCAACAAGGTCACGAGTGGAAGACGGCGTTTAATACCCGCTACGGGCATTATGAGTACACGGTCATGCCTTTTGGCCTTTGTAACGCACCGGCAGTATTCCAGGATCTAATTAACGAAGTTCTTAGGGAATTTCAACAGGATTGTGTTATTGTATACCTGGATGACATTCTCATACACTCTAGAGAGATTGAGACCCACCATAGACAAGTCAGAAAGGTATTACACAAACTTCTACAACACGGCTTATACTGCAAATTGGAGAAATGCAGCTTTGACCAGACCCAGATAGATTTTCTTGGATACGTGATTTCTGGGGAAGGCTTTAAGATGGATCCTGACAAACTCCAGTCTATTCTAGATTGGTCATTGCCTAAGGGACTCAAGGCTATCCAGAGGTTTATTGGGTTCTCCAATTATTATAGGCGCTTCATTAAGGGTTACTCTTCTATTATTGCACCTATTACCAATATGGCCAAACAAGGGGCTGATACTAAGACTTGGTCTACTGAAGCTCTCGTTGCTTTCAAAAATCTCAAAGAACTTTTTGCTTCTGCTCCAATATTAGTCCATCCTGATACATCCTTGCTGTTCCTACTTGAGGTCGATGCCTCTGAGACAGGAGTAGGTGCCGTTCTCTCACAAAGGTTGGGGGTGGATAAACCGTTACATCCTTGTGGTTTTTTTTCCAAGAAACTTTCTGGGCCTGAGAGCAGGTATGACATCGGAGACAGGGAATTGTTAGCAGTCATTAAAGCCTTGAAAGAGTGGAGACATCTATTGGAGGGCACCTTACATCCGGTTACTATTTTGACGGACCACAAGAACTTGTCCTATATTGGGGAGGCTAAGCGTTTGTCCTCTAGGCAAGCTCGTTGGTCCTTATTCCTGACTCATTTCAATTATGTACTTACTTACAGACCTGGCTCTAAGAACTCTAAGGCCGATGCTTTGTCTCGACAATATGAACCTTTCACTGTATCTGAACCGATTCTTTCTTCTATAGTTCCTAAATGCAAGATTGTTGCTAATACGAATCTCAGGATTCATTCCCCGTTACTGGCCGAGATCATTAAGCTGCAACATCTAGCACCTAAACAGACTCCTGAGGGTCGACATTTCATTCCTCCTACTCTTCAACTGGAGCTGTTGCAATGTTTCCATAACAGCAAGATGGCGGGACATCCTGGTATCCGCAAGACGTATGCTTTGATTTCTAAAGACTTCTGGTGGCCTGCTTTACGTAAAGATACTAAAGATTTCATCGCTGCGTGTGAAGTGTGTACTAAGACCAAACAACCTCATACGCTCCCAAGTGGATTCCTGCATCCCTTAGAGGTACCAGAGAAACCATGGTCATGTTTGGCCATGGACTTTATTGTCGATCTACCTATCTCTAAAAAACAGACTGTTATCCTCACCGGGGTTGACAGATTCACCAAGATGGCCCACTTCATTCCCTTGCCTAAACTTCCATCCTCCCAAGAGTTGGCAGAGATATTCGCGAGGGAGATTTTTCGCTTACATGGGATACCTTCCCAAATCGTATCTGACATAGGGTCCCAATTTGTTTCCCGTTTTTGGAGATCCTTTTGTTCTCAACTAGGTATTAAATTAAATTTCTCTTCTGCCTATCATCCCCAGTCTAACGGAGCTGCTGAACGTACTAACCAAAAGATTGAGCAATATCTACGTTGTTTTGTTTCCGAACACCAGGACGATTGGGTCGGTTTGATTCCTTGGGCGGAGTTTGCGCACAACAATCTCGTTTGTGACTCTACTCATTCAAGCCCCTTCTTCATGAACTATGGCTTTCATCCATCTATTCTTCCCTCGGTTTCTCCTTCCCAAGGTGTACCGTCGGTTGATGTACATGTTGCCAATTTGAGGAAGTTGTGGGATCAGACTCGACAAATTCTTCTACACAATTCTATGCTGGTTAAGAAACACGCCGATAAACGTAGAAGGGCGGCTCCGATTTTCGTTCCAGGCGATAGAGTATGGTTAAGCACTAGGAATATTCGGCTTAAAGTTCCTTCCATGAAATTCGCTCCTCGATATATTGGCCCTTACAGGATCTTGACTCGAATTAACCCAGTGGCGTATCGTCTAGCTCTCCCAGCTGCCTTACGCATCCCTAACTCCTTTCACGTTTCATTGTTGAAACCCCTAGTTTGTAACAGATTCTCCTCCACGATCGCCCCTCCTCGCTCTGTTCAGGTGGAGGGTCAGGAGGAGTATGAGGTTAACTCCATCATTGATTCTCGTATCTCTCGGGGGAGAGTACAATATTTGGTTGACTGGAAGGGATATGGTCCTGAGGAGAGAAGTTGGGTACCACAAGAGGATGTTCATGCTCCTCGCCTTCGCAGGGCGTTTCACTCACGCTTTCCGTCTCGTCCCGGTTCCTTCCGCCCGGTGGGCGTATCTGAGAGGGGGGGTACTGTCAGGGTACCTGAAGCCTCTACCTCCGAAAGAGGTAGAGACTTAGTAGTTTACTCCTCCAGCAGGTCGGCTTCCTCCATCCCTCGCGGCTCTCCTAGAGACTCTCACGCCGGCTGCGAGGGATCCGTCTCATTTTATGACGTCACGCACGCTGCCCGACGCCATGACGTCAGTCCGGACCGATCTGTCACTCAAGTGACTGAAAGCCACTCAGGACTCGTCGGAGGCGGGTATACTCACTGTAACCAGGGTATTTAAACCTGTTTCTCCCATTCACTCATTGCCCTGTCGTGGTTCTAGCCTGTCTAGTCACACAGTGCTCTGGCGATTTCAGTTATTCCTTTGGTTCCGACCCGGCTAGTTTGACTTACTCTGTTTCCCTCTGGTATCCTTGACCCGGCTTGTTCCTCGCTCACCTGTCCTCTCGTTCCCTCGACCTCGGCTTGTTTCTGACCATTCTCTTTACTCTCCGTACGTTAGTCCGGCCATTCTAAGGTCCGGTATACGTACCCTGTCCTGTTTGTACTTTGCGTGTTGGATCCCTGTCCCGATCCTGACATTCCTTCAGCGTGTGCCCTGCACAACCCTGCCAGCGTACTTTGACAGTTGCCAATCATATCTGGTGTCTCTATAGCGTGCTTTTACAAAGAAAAAAGGTTTCCAGTGTAAGCTAATAGCAGCCAGTCAGTGTCCTTCAAGTGGCTCTGTCAGGCCTTCCTTCAGCGTGTGCCCTGCACAACACTGCCAGCGTGCTTTGACAGTTGCCAATCATATCTGGTGTCTCTTTAGCGTGCTTTTACAAAGAAAAAAGGTTTCCAGTGTAAGCTAATAGCAGCCAGTCAGTGTCCTTCAAGCGGCTCTGTCAGGCCTTCCTTCAGCGTGTGCCCTGCACAACCCTGCCAGCGTGCTTTGACAGTTGCCAATCATATCTGGTGTCTCTTTAGCGTGCTTTTACAAAGAAAAAAGGTTTCCAGTGTAAGCTAATAGCAGCCAGTCAGTGTCCTTCAAGCGGCTCTGTCAGGCCTTCCTTCAGCGTGTGCCCTGCACAACCCTGCCAGCGTGCTTTGACAGTTGCCAATCATATCTGGTGTCTCTATAGCGTGCTTTTACAAAGAAAAAAGGTTTCCAGTGTAAGCTAATAGCAGCCAGTCAGTGTCCTTCAAGCGGCTCTGTCAGGCCTTCCTTCAGCGTGTGCCCTGCACAACCCTGCCAGCGTGCTTTGACAGTTGCCAATCATATCTGGTGTCTCTTTAGCGTGCTTTTACAAAGAAAAAAGGTTTCCAGTGTAAGCTAATAGCAGCCAGTCAGTGTCCTTCAAGCGGCTCTGTCAGGCCTTCCATCAGCGTGTGCCCTGCACAACCCTGCCAGCGTACTTTGACAGTTGCCAATCATATCTGGTGTCTCTTTAGCGTGCTTTTACAAAGAAAAAAGGTTTCCAGTGTAAGCTAATAGCAGCCAGTCAGTGTCCTTCAAGTGGCTCTGTCAGGCCTTCCTTCAGCGTGTGCCCTGCACAACACTGCCAGCGTGCTTTGACAGTTGCCAATCATATCTGGTGTCTCTTTAGCGTGCTTTTACAAAGAAAAAAGGTTTCCAGTGTAAGCTAATAGCAGCCAGTCAGTGTCCTTCAAGCGGCTCTGTCAGGCCTTCCTTCAGCGTGTGCCCTGCACAACCCTGCCAGCGTGCTTTGACAGTTGCCAATCATATCTGGTGTCTCTTTAGCATGCTTTTACAAAGAAAAAAGGTTTCCAGTGTAAGCTAATAGCAGCCAGTCAGTGTCCTTCAAGCGGCTCTGTCAGACCTTCCTTCAGCGTGTGCCCTGCACAACACTGCCAGCGTGCTTTGACAGTTGCCAATCATATCTGGTGTCTCTTTAGCCTGCTTTTACAAAGAAAAAAGGTTTCCAGTGTAAGCTAATAGCAGCCAGTCAGTGTCCTTCAAGCGGCTCTGTCAGGCCTTCCTTCAGCGTGTGCCCTGCACAACCCTGCCAGCGTGCTTTGACAGTTGCCAATCATATCTGGTGTCTCTTTAGCGTGCTTTTACAAAGAAAAAAGGTTTCCAGTGTAAGCTAATAGCAGCCAGTCAGTGTCCTTCAAGCGGCTCTGTCAGGCCTTCCATCAGCGTGTGCCCTGCACAACCCTGCCAGCGTGCTTTGACAGTTGCCAATCATATCTGGTGTCTCTTTAGCGTGCTTTTACAAAGAAAAAAGGTTTCCAGTGTAAGCTAATAGCAGCCAGTCAGTGTCCTTCAAGCGGCTCTGTCAGGCCTTCCTTCAGCGTGTGCCCTGCACAACACTGCCAGCGTGCTTTGACAGTTGCCAATCATATCTGGTGTCTCTTTAGCGTGCTTTTACAAAGAAAAAAGGTTTCCAGTGTAAGCTAATAGCAGCCAGTCAGTGTCCTTCAAGCGGCTCTGTAAGGCCTTCCATCAGCGCGTGCCCTGCACAACCCTGCCAGCGTGCTTTGACAGTTGCCAATCATATCTGCTGTCTCTTTAGCGTGCTTTTACAAAGAAAAAAGTTTCCAGTGTAAGCTAATAGCAGCCAGTCAGTGTCCTTCAAGCGGCTCTGTCAGACCTTCCTTCAGCGTGTGCCCTGCACAACACTGCCAGCGTGCTTTGACAGTTGCCAATCATATCTGGTGTCTCTTTAGCCTGCTTTTACAAAGAAAAAAGGTTTCCAGTGTAAGCTAATAGCAGCCAGTCAGTGTCCTTCAAGCGGCTCTGTCAGGCCTTCCTTCAGCGTGTGCCCTGCACAACCCTGCCAGCGTGCTTTGACAGTTGCCAATCATATCTGGTGTCTCTTTAGCGTGCTTTTACAAAGAAAAAAGGTTTCCAGTGTAAGCTAATAGCAGCCAGTCAGTGTCCTTCAAGCGGCTCTGTCAGGCCTTCCTTCAGCGTGTGCCCTGCACAACCCTGCCAGCGTGCTTTGACAGTTGCCAATCATATCTGGTGTCTCTTTAGCATGCTTTTACAAAGAAAAAAGGTTTCCAGTGTAAGCTAATAGCAGCCAGTCAGTGTCCTTCAAGCGGCTCTGTCAGGCCTTCCTTCAGCGTGTGCCCTGCACAACCCTTCCAGCGTGCTTTGACAGTTGCCAATCATATCTGCTGTCTCTTTAGCGTGCTTTTACAAAGAAAAAAGGTTTCCAGTGTAAGCTAATAGCAGCCAGTCAGTGTCCTTCAAGCGGCTCTGTCAGGCCTTCCTTCAGCGTGTGCCCTGCACAACCCTGCCAGCGTACTTTGACAGTTGCCAATCATATCTGGTGTCTCTTTAGCGTGCTTTTACAAAGAAAAAAGGTTTCCAGTGTAAGCTAATAGCAGCCAGTCAGTGTCCTTCAAGCGGCTCTGTCAGGCCTTCCTTCAGCGTGTGCCCTGCACAACCCTGCCAGCGTACTTTGACAGTTGCCACTCATATCTGGTGTCTCTATAGCGTGCTTTTAAAACCAAAACTTTGTTTCCACTGTAATAGAAGAGCAGTTGCCTGCCTGCCAGCTTCTGTGTGAGTTTCACAGTGGATACTGTGCCCTCTTGCCCAGTGCCACCACTCATATCTGTTTTTACAATAGCTTAAGCTTTAGATTTAAAATAAATAATTTTTTTCACTGTAATAGAAGAGCAGTTAGTTGTCTGCAAGCGTCTGGGTGTCAGGCCTACTTCAGCGTGTGCTCTGCAGACCTGTGCCAGTGTGCTTTGACAGTTGCCACTCATATCTTGTGTCTCTATAGCGTGCTTTTACAACCAAAATTTGTTTTTCACTGTTATAGATTGAATAGCAGTTACTTGTCTTCAAGCGGGTGTCTCAGGCCTACTTCAGCGTGTGCTCTGCAGCACTGTTCCAGTGCACATTGCCAATCATATCTGGTGTCTCTATAGCGTGCTTTTAAAAACAAAATTAGTTTTTCACTGTTATAGATTGAATAGCAGTTACTTGTCTTCAAGCGGGTGTCTCAGGCCTACTTCAGCGTGTGCTCTGCAGACCTGTGCCAGTGTGCTTTGACAGTTGCCACTCATATCTTGTGTCTCTATAGCGTGCTTTTACAACCAAAATTTGTTTTTCACTGTTATAGATTGAATAGCAGTTACTTGTCTTCAAGCGGGTGGCTCAGGCCTACAGTGTGTGCTCTGCAGAACTGTTACAGTTCACATTGCCAATCATATCTGGTCTCACAGTAGCTTGCACGCATAGTACCACTAATCCCCAAAAAAATGACAGGCAGAGGCAGGCCACCCCGCAGGGGCCGTCGTGGTCGTGGTGCTGTGATTCCCTTTTGCCCTAGAATAATGCCCAGTTTTCAGAAGCCACGTACCCTGAACTTGAAAAGTTCTGAGGACATAGTTGACTGGCTAACACAGGACACCCAATCTTGTACAGCCTCCGCTCGGAACCTTGACGCACCATCCTCCTCCAGCTTAGCTTCAGGCACCTCTCAAGATAGCACTCACCCACCTGCCGCCACCACCAAAACTAGCACCACAGCCGCTTTACTTGGTATGTCAGAGGAGTTATTCACACACCCGTTTGAAGAAATGAGTGATGCGCAACCATTATTGCTAGAGGATGTAGATAACAGGGATATGTCTCAGGCAGGCAGCATTAAACACATGGAGGTACGGTGTGATGATGATGATGTTGTACCCGCTGCTGCTTCCTTTTCTGAATTGTCAGATACAAGCGAAGTGGTTGATGATGACGATGCGTCCATGGATGTCACGTGGGTGCCCGCTAGAAGAGAAGAAGAACAGGGCGAAAGTTCAGATGGGGAGACAGAGAGGAGGAGGAGGAGACCAGTTGGAAGCAGGGGGGGGTCGTCGCAAGGAGCTAGTGGCACAGTCAGACAGCATGCATCGGCACCCGGGGTCAGCCCGACAGCACGCCAATCAACGCATGCTGTGTCCACCACCAGAATGCCGTCATTGCAGAGCTCAGCAGTGTGGCATTTTTTTTGTGTGTCTGCCTCTGACAACAGCGATGCCATTTGCAACCTGTGCCAAAGGAAACTGAGTCGTGGGAGGTCCAACACCCACCTAGGTACAACTGCTTTGCGTAGGCACATGATCTCACATCACAAACGCCTATGGGATCAACACATGAGTACAAGCAGCCATCCTCCTCCTGGTCCAGCATCTTCAGCCACGTCAACCACTGCTGTCCTTCTTGCCCCCTCTCAACCATCCGCCACTCCGTCTCCCGCCTTGAGCAGTTCCCGCTCATCTGCCCACAGTCATGTGTCTGTCAAGGACATGTTTGAGCGTAAGAAGCCAATGTCACCAAGTCACCCCCTTGCCCAGCGTCTGACAGCTGGCTTGTCCGAACTATTAGCCCGCCAGCTTTTCCCATGCAATCTGGTTGAGTCTGAGGCGTTCAAAAAATTTGTAGCTATTGGGACACCGCAGTGGAAGGTACCCGGCCGGAATTTCTTTTCACAAAAGGCAATCCCCAACTTGTACTCGAATGTGCAAAAGGAAGTCATGGCATGTCTGGCACACAGTGTTGGGGCAAGGGTCCATCTGACCACTGATACCTGGTCCGCAAAGCATGGTCAGGGCAGGTATATCACCTACACTGCGCATTGGGTAAACCTGCTGACGGTTGACAAGCAAGGAATGCGTGGCATTGCAGAGGAGTTGGTGACACCGCCACGAATTGCAGGCAGTCCTGCTGCCACCTCCTCTACTCCTCCTACTCCATCCTCTTCCATAACCTCCTCGGCTGAGTCCTCTTGTGCCGCTGCTTCTTGCTCCACATCAACGGCACCCCCCCAGCTCCCCAGGTACTATTCCACATCCCGGATACGGCAGTGTCACGCCGTCTTGGGTTTGACTTGCTTGAAAGCAGAGAGTCACACCGGACAAGCACTCCTGTCCGCCCTGAACGCACAGGTGGAAAAGTGGCTGACTCCGCAGCAACTGGATATCGGCAAAGTGGTGTGTGACAACGGAAAAAATTTGATAGCGGCATTGAAGTTGGGCAAGTTGACACATGTGCCGTGCATGGCACATGTGTGTAATCTGATCGTACAACGCTTTGTGCATAAGTACACAGGCTTACAGGACGTCCTGAAGCAGGCCAGGAAGGTGTGTGGCCATTTCAGGCGTTCCTACACGGCCATGGCTCACTTTGCCTATATCCAGCGGCGAAACAACATGCCAGTGAGGCGCTTGATTTGCGACAGCCCTACACGTTGGAATTCAACACTCCTAATGTTCGACCGCCTGCTCCAACAAGAAAAAGCTGTTAATGAATATTTGTATGACCGGGGTGCTAGGACAGCCTCTGGGGAGCTGGGAATTTTTTTGCCACGTTACTGGATGCTCATGCGCAATGCCTGTAGGCTCATGCGTCCTTTTGAGGAGGTGACAAACCTAGTCAGTCGCACCGAAGGCACCATCAGCGACATCATACCATTTGTTTTCTTCATGGAGCGTGCCCTGCGAAGAGTGATGGATCAGGCTGTAGATGAGCGTGAAGAGGAAGAGGAAGAGTTGTGGTCACCATCACCACCAGAAACAGCCTTATCAGCATCGCTTGCTGGACCTGCGGCAACGCTGGAAGAGGATTGTGAGGAAGAGGAGTCAGAGGAGGATTGTAGCTTTGAGGAGGAGGAGGAGGAGCAAGACCAAACACAACAGGCATCCCAGGGTGCTCGTTGTCACCTATCTGGTACCCGTGGTGTTGTACGTGGCTGGGGGGGAAGAACATACCTTCAATGACATCAGTGAGGAGGAGGAACGGGAAATGAGTAGCTCGGCATCCAACCTTGTGCAAATGGGGTCTTTCATGCTGTCCTGCCTGTTGAGGGACCCTCGTATAAAAAGGCTGAAGGAGAACGACCTGTACTGGGTGTCCACGCTACTAGACCCCCGGTATAAGCAGAAAGTGGCGGAAATGTTACCCAATTACAACAAGTCAGAAAGGATGCAGCATTTGCAAAATAAATTAAAAAGTATGCTTTACACAGCGTATAAGGGTGATGTCACAGCACAACGGGAATCTAACAGGGGGAGAGGTGGAAGTCATCCTCCTCCTCCTCCTCCCACGACCACGCCGGCAAGGACAGGACGCTTTAAAGACGTGTTGTTGATGGAGGACATGCAGACCTTTTTAAGTCCTATGCATCGCCACAGCCCTTCGGGATCCACCCTCAGAGAGCGACTCGATCGACAGGTAGCAGACTACCTCGCCTTAACTGCAGATATCGACACTCTGAGGAGCGATGAACCACTTGACTACTGGGTGTGCAGGCTTGACCTGTGGCCTGAGCTATCCCAATTTGCGATAGAACTTCTGGCCTGCCCCGCTTCAAGTGTCCTGTCAGAAAGGACCTTCAGTGCAGCAGGAGGTATTGTCACTGAGAAGAGAAGTCGCCTAGGTCAAAAAAGTCTAGATTACCTCACCTTTATTAAGATGAATGAGGGATGGATCCCGAAGGGACTGACACTGGGCGATACATTCGATTAAAAAAGGCCTGATGAGATGAGCTGCCTTGGGCTAAAAATTGTCCACACGCTGCTGTATTTTAGCTCTGAATGACGTTTGACTTGCGTGACTTATCCGCCACCAACTAGGGTTCAAGCCGCCATGTTTTAGGGCACTTTCTGCCTGTGAAACAAACATCAATTTTTCTGGACGCTGCTACAGCAGCGGCTGCAACAATACCGAATTTTTCAGGCATGTGTACATGCCTAATTTTTAGGCCCACTGGTGAAAGTGGACTGATTACAATTACAGGGCCTCTAAAGAGTCCTGTATTGTTATTTGTCGTCACTACCTTCCCGCGTCGGGAGTGGGTCATTTGCGCCCCTGCTGCCTTCCTTGCATGTGGTAGCTGTTTGTCAGGGATTTGTCAATCCATATCTGCCAAGTGACCCTATGTAGGGGGAACAGTCCCTATTCTGCTCTGTGTCAGTGTGTATCATGGTCTCTGTGGACAAGGAACAGTCTCTATTCTGCTCTGTGTCAGTGTGTATCAGGGGTTTTGAGGACAGGTGTCAATCCATATCTGCCAAGTGACCCTATGTAGGGGGAACAGTCTCTATTCTGCTCTGTGTCAGTGTGTATCAGGGATCATTAGGACAGGTGTCAATCCATATCTGCCAAGTGACCCTATGTAGGAGGAACAGTCTCTATTCTGCTCTGTGTCAGTGTGTATCAGGGATCATTAGGACAGGTGTCAATCCATATCTGCCAAGTGACCCTATGTAGGAGGAACAGTCTCTATTCTGCTCTGTGTCAGTGTGTATCAGGGATCATTAGGACAGGTGTCAATCCATATCTGCCAAGTGACCCTATGTAGGAGGAACAGTCCCTATTCTGCTCTGTGTCAGTGTGTATCAGGGATCATTAGGACAGGTGTCAATCCATATCTGCCAAGTGACCCTATGTAGGAGGAACAGTCCCTATTCTGCTCTGTGTCAGTGTGTATCAGGGATCATTAGGATAGGTGTCAATCCATATCTGCCAAGTGACCCTATGTAGGGGGAACAGTCTGTATTCTGCTCTGTGTCAGTGTGTATCAGGGATCATTAGGACAGGTGTCAATCCATATCTGCCAAGTGACCCTATGTAGGAGGAACAGTCTCTATTCTGCTCTGTGTCAGTGTGTATCAGGGATCATTAGGATAGGTGTCAATCCATATCTGCCAAGTGACCCTATGTAGGAGGAACAGTCCCTATTTTGCTCTGTGTCAGTGTGTATCAGGGATCATTAGGACAGGTGTCAATCCATATCTGCCAAGTGACCCTATGTAGGAGGAACAGTCCCTATTCTGCTCTGTGTCAGTGTGTATCAGGGATCATTAGGATAGGTGTCAATCCATATCTGCCAAGTGACCCTATGTAGGGGGAACAGTCTCTATTCTGCTCTGTGTCAGTGTGTATCAGGGATCATTAGGATAGGTGTCAATCCATATCTGCCAAGTGACCCTATGTAGGAGGAACAGTCCCTATTCTGCTCTGTGTCAGTGTGTATCAGGGATCATTAGGATAGGTGTCAATCCATATCTGCCAAGTGACCCTATGTAGGGGGAACAGTCTCTATTCTGCTCTGTGTCAGTGTGTATCAGGGATCATTAGGATAGGTGTCAATCCATATCTGCCAAGTGACCCTATGTAGGGGGAACAGTCCCTATTCTGCTCTGTGTCAGTGTGTATCATGGTCTCTGTGGACAAGGAACAGTCTCTATTCTGCTCTGTGTCAGGGTGTATCAGGGGTTTTGAGGACAGGTGTCAATCCATATCTGCCAAGTGACCCTATGTAGGGGGAACAGTCTCTATTCTGCTCTGTGTCAGTGTGTATCAGGGCTGGGCTTTGAGGACAGGTGTCAATGTTAGGTGATGTCTGCCCTTTATGGATTAAAAGCAGACTCTGCATCAACTGTGCAATTTTCCATGGGAGTTTTGCCATGGATCCCCCTCTGGCATGCCACAGTCCAGGTGTTAGTCCCCTTGAAACAACTTTTCCATCACTATTGTGGCCAGAAAGAGTCCCTGTTGTTTTTAAAATTCGCCTGCCCATTGAAGTCAATGGCGGTTCGCGCGGTTCGCCGGTTCGCGAACATTTGCGGAAGTTTGCGAAAATTCCGGGTTTGCGACAACACTATTTATATAGTGTGCAAAAAGTGGAGCGCTACTTAATTTCCTAAGGAGGAGGGTATATATAATAGGAAACCTGACAACCTATTGAGTAAATGATATGCAAATAAGTGAAAAGTATACCCTTTGCCTCTAGAAAAATACACAAATAAAACGTCAATAAAATTACTCATGTAATAAATGCAACAGACTAAATAATAAAGTCCAATAATAGTCTGTGCAAGTCCCTTTGTTCCCGATGTTTTCTTTTATGGTGTTACTCCATGATCAAATAAATATGAAAATGAAAAGAAAAAAAGGGGTGAATTAGTGATATACCATTTCACTACAAAAAGGGAATCCTTTGTACAAATAAGAATATTAATAAATTGACTTTATTGGAATCTTAGCTGGAAGCTAAGTATCAATGTAAAAAACTTCACATAAATTAAAATTGGATTTAAATCAAACTCCAAATATCTTTAAATGAATAATAGTAAGGCTTTGTTACGGTATGCCTACTAGTTAGTACAGAAAGTGCTGGGTGCAGACCTTATGCTGTTCTCGGCGTCCCGAAATCAGCAGTTCAGATGTTAGTTTGCTGGTAACAGTGAAGGTGAATGCTCCCCAGGCGCTGGCTTTCTGTGATGTGAGTTGTGTCCCTCCAAACGCGTTTCTCCGTTCCAACGGCTTTATCAATGGATGCGGACTTTTCAGGTAATTGCCGCTTTTATAGCGGACTCTGATTTTCATTTAACACTTAATCATAAACGGTGTTTCAAACTTCTGGAATTCCATAACAATCATTACTAGTACAATGTGAATAGTCTAACACATATTTTCAAATTCTTATTTGCGATCATGCTCACAATGTTACATTTTTGTTACTATGTGTCGCCATGGTTACTCCCGCTGGATACAAATTTAAACGTAACTGTCTTTCTTTCAACTATCATTATATAGACATAATTCACAGGGCATTTCTACAATATACAGTCATGTATCGGTACACTTTTTATTGTTGGTGCTTTCTAACCAAGGGAGTAGTACCAGTGCACTAGAAATGTATAAAAATAAATGTATTTAAAAAAATAATTGTATTTAAAAAATAAATGTATTAAAAATGGTATTCACAATCCGATGTTTTGCAGTGAATACTATACAAGTAGGTATAACTCTCTTCCAATTATTAATATTAATTCACAACAATATAGTTCCACAAAATACAAAAATGCTCAACAATAAAATAATAATCATAAAAATAATGCTAATATGAGAAAGAGAAGTAGTTTACTAGATACAATTACAAATCTGTATTCTCTGATTTAAAGGTGTATACATATTGGATAGTTGTGTTATGTCACTGGAATGCGGGATGGAGTTATAAAGTGAGATCACCTATCACATAGGGAATCTAACAGCTTATAAGACTAAAGATCATGGAAAATAGATAGAGCTATGCCACAATTAATGCAAAAGGATTAATTCATTTAAAGATATTTGGAGTTTGTTTTAAATCCAATTTTAATTTATGTGAAGTTTTTTACATTGATACTTAGCTTCCAGCTAAGATTCCAATAAAGTCAATTTATTAATATTCTTATTTGTACAAAGGATTCCCTTTTTGTAGTGAAATGGTATATCACTAATTCACCCCTTTTTTTCTTTTCATTTTCATATTTATTTGATCATGGAGTAACACCATAAAAGAAAACATCGGGAACAAAGGGACTTGCACAGACTATTATTGGACTTTATTATTTAGTCTGTTGCATTTATTACATGAGTAATTTTATTGACGTTTTATTTGTGTATTTTTCTAGAGGCAAAGGGTATACTTTTCACTTATTTGCATAACACTATTTATATAGTTAAATGTAAAAATCACTTTTACAAATTGACTCACCTGCCATAAACAGTAGGGCTAACAGGATCTGGAAAATACTGTAGATCAGCGGGAAAGTGAAAACCTTGGCAAGTTGCTCAGGTGGAAATGAGAGCTGGACTATTGTTGAACATAGCTGTGTATTCTGCATACCTGTTTCCAGGCACACTGTTCGGCATCTATTAAGATGAAAAAAATATATTCTTTATATGCTTTTTCTTACACCATGTACTAAATATCAACTCCTGTGTTCACTATTGTTATAACACTTAGTACATTTGTCTCAACTGGAACTTGGCAGAATTTAGGTCTATTGTTGTCTGAATTTATCATTGTCAAAGGGAATGCACTGACTTTGAAAAATTGGTTCTATTTATGGCTTGACATTTCTAAAATGTAGAATTTTAAAAATGATTCTTTATTCCTAATTATATTTTACATACATCTTCCAATAGAAGTAAACATGACATATAAATATGGCAATGAACTTCTTAAGTGAGTTTGTGCAAAAGAAAGTGAATAAAATTAAAAAGAATTGGTGCAAATGAAAAAATAATGAAAAACTAAATACATGTTTTAATGTATATATATATATATATATATATATATATATATATATATATATATATATGTGTGTGTGTATATATACATTATATTATATATAGTAGAACCATAGTACCAGTAGAACCATGAACTATGGGTTATGGGTTTCTGGAAACATCATGATAAATGATTGTTTTTATTTGTTTATATTGCATTGTTTGTTAGAATTAGAGCTCTTGTTGGGCATATGCATAAGGGAAAATATCTCTATCACTAAAACCTACGAGGAGATGGCATACAGGATAAAAATCCAACAAGATATCTTTGATAAAATCTAGGCAAGGTGGAAACGAGGGGAATTTAGAAGGAAGTGATGGGAAATCAATGATAGATATAGATATATAGATATATATCTATATATATATCTATATATAGATAGATAGCTAATATAAACTAAAGTGGGTGGTATAAAACAAAATTATATAAGCTTTCAAATCGATAGAGATCCTAGTAGTGGAAGATGATTAATATAGACATTTGGTTGGAAATACCATAAGTTAAATTGGAACTGTACATACATAGAAGAAATCATTACTACAGTAACTTTTGTGTCTTTTTTTTCTATTATGTTAATTAATTTATAAACTCACTAGATCAAAGCTGTCTGTTTTTTGCTATGCACATTTTCTGATTAAAACCAAAATAAATAATAATTAGGGCAGGAATGATTAAAATTCAACTCAATAAGATTCGGGATATGTAGAAGTTGTATTAGAATGTATAAGAAATAAATGTTTATTTAATATAAGGGATTAATGCTGATCTGAATATATAAGAAGGACATTAAATTGCTACTGAAGGTGATAAGGAAGAATAGATCGTAGGATGTATGTATAATGTGGCAATATACTATTCTACATTTTGTATATTATTTATTTATTCTCTTTTTTTGTGCATATTTCTTTGTAACTTGGGTTGGAAAAAGTGAAAAAATATTCAAATATGAAAAAAAGAATTAGAGTTCTTTTTAATGTTAAGAACAAGGGCTATGGTTAAAGCTTGAGTCTATTTAAAGGACCACCTTATGGGTGAGGATGAGGAGTATCCTCGTTTAACCCCCAGCTTACAAAAATGCTGATTTCTGTAAGAAATCTGAACTTTTATAAAAGAACGATGGAACACCCTCCTGGCTATTAATCAATCCGTTAGCTCCCCCGAGGTACTTTAGCGTACCTGCCTCCTACCACACAGACCTCAGACCAGATGTACGTGCACCTGGACACAAATTCAGAGGATTCCCAATGCAGCTGCTGTGCTATCTCACTGCTACATTCAAGGTGGCTTCTTGCTTCTCTCTCCTGTGGGCACTGAATCCTCACCCCTGGTGCTACCAGCCAATGATAGAGAATAGAGAGGATAAAAAGTATACCTTCCCTCATGGAAATGAGAATAACATTCAAAGTACAAATTAATTACAAATTCCAAAACTCCAAAACAGGAGGTTTAGGAGTTTTGGAATTTGTAATTATTTTGCACGGTAGTGAGATGTTTCCACCCTCCCAGGCATTCGAAACATGGTAACCTCCATCTGTTCTAAGGCATGTGCAAAACCTGCTGAAACGGGACAGATTTTAGATCTGTCCTATTTTTGTGACATGACTAGTTGCTCTCAAAGGTGACCAGAAAAAAGCGCTCATGAAAATAGGACACATGAAAATTACCCACAGAAATAACCTCACTGCCATAAATACACACAAGAAAAATGCCCACACAGAAAATTGCTCACACTGAAAATTTCCCACATTAAAAATTGCTCAAACGGAACGTTGCACATATTGGAAAATACCCACATTGGAAATAAAGCCCAAAAAGTAAAATGCCCACAGTGAATAATATTAACATATAGTGATTTTCAAGTAAAGGATGCATGCACAAGTTAATGTACCATACATATATTATCAAGTATAATGAAATAATAATTTTGCCATGTTATAAGTATACTTATTCATTGTAACACAAACGTGGCCTGTGTATGAAGGGGGCTACAACCCTATAAGGCGGAAGCAACTGTACAAGTTCTGACCAAAACAAAACCTATAGCTATATATCTCTTCAACTATAATGTACCTCTTTCATATTAAATGTACCCACACTTATTATATATAATTTTATTCAGGAGGAACAGGGCTTTCATTTCACATCTTATATTTATATATGAAATATAATTTAATATGCATAAAACCGTGTAAATGCGATGGTACTCTTAGCCTTTACTGCAATAAAACACACATATTTGTATGCTGTAAAGTCTTAAAGATACAACAATGCCCCACACAGTGGTGTATCCTGATTTTGTGCTGGGCAAAACCCAGGCGCGCGCCCCCTCCCCCCCCCTCAGCCGACCTTCTAAATACACACACACATTCACTGACATTCGCATACACTTACACTAACAGACAGACACACACTCACTCACTAACAGACACACACACACAGACATACACTTTTTATTTATTTAACCCCCCCCCCCGCCTCCTTACCTTTGGGAATGCTGGGGGGGGGAGTTCTCCCTCTCCCTGGGGTCTAGTGGGGCTGCTGGGCGGTCGGTCAGTCGGGTGGTAGGGCGGCGCTGGCGAGGGAGCGCTTTCCCCTGAGCGCTCTGCTCAGCTCCCTCACGCGCTTCAGAGTGATGCCGGGAGCCGGAATGTGACGTCATATTCCGGCTCCCGGCATCACTCTGCGGCGCGCGAGGGATGGGAGCAGAGCGCTCAGGGGAAAGTGCTCCCTCGCCAGTGCTGCCCGCCCGCCTTGTCAGTTAGCCGCCCCCTGGAAAATGTCGCCCAAGGCAAATGCCTTGTTTGCCTCGTGGCTAATATGTCCCTGGCCCCACATGTACAGGTTTCATGGTGTTTTAGAAACCTACAGGATCAAATAAAGAGCTTGCCAATTTCAGTTTTTACACATTGAAATTTGCCAGATTGGGGAGCATGGCTGGCTGAGACACCGCACTGATGCAATACTCTATAGCTCCGATACAGCCCTGCTAAAAAGAGACATAAACCCGAATAAACTCAGCTTTTTGAGGACTACTTAGCACCCATCTAACAGCCACTGCTATGGGGCAAAAAAATAAGCGACACCAGCGCCTGTAAACGCACAAACTGCCTGTTATAAGGCTCTCATTTGAGAGACCTGCACAGCCAACACTCTCCAAGATGGGGCCTGAGGCTCAGTGCATCCCGGAGGCCTCTGAGGACTCAAATGAGGATGAGGAGCTCCCTGACTCACCTCACCCAGGCAGAGTTTACCAATCCTCCGAATCAGATGATGACTCCTCACCGTCCACCAAAGGCTACATCAAGAGGCTCCTAACAGACCTGTGGCAGGAGTGGAAGGCAGATCTCCGGCAGGCTCAAGCAGAGATAGGGAAGGTACAGTGGAGGGTACAGGTGGTGGAGGAGAGGGAAACCCTGAGACATGCCCAGCTACATATACGTATAAGGGGCATACCCGTAGAGTTTGGAGAGAGGGAGTTGCTCCCATTTGTACAGAGGCTGGTCGCTTCAATGGGCCTCACAGGGAGCTCAGACATGTCCTCTCAGCATTCTGCGTTCGCAAGTCGGCTACAGCACCAGCCAGGGCCGCCAGAGACATCATTACAGTCGCCAGAGATGTTATGGCAAGGTCGGCCATTCTAAACCGTTCCAGAGACATAGGCACAGTACACCTCGAGGGGTACACTGCAACACTATACAGTGATCTCCCATTCTCAGTTCTCCTGGAGAAACGAAAGCTTGCTTCAGTCGCTAGGAGGCACTGTGACCTGTCCATTAGATACTGCTGGGGAGCAGGGGGATACCTGGTAGTTCCCTGCGGGAGGAGACTCTTACCCTTACATCCAGCAAAGATACAATACCATTCTTCAAGGCTTTAGACATGCAAACCCTGACCGGAGCGGAAACAACAGTCCAAAAGAAGGCATCACCCGAGGCCAATGACCCCAGAGAGGGCAGCTCGAGACCTAACGAAAGACTGCCTGAGGGAACAATCCGTAGGTTATCTTACATGCCTTAAAGGGACTTTGGCACCAGAGCCATTCCATATCTATAGTTACCTGTTGCCATATGTAAGGCATCTGATGAGCTGTCAAACACTGTTCTAAGTTAAGTGAGTTACTTATATATGTGATATTCAGCTTATATGCTATATGTATTAATGCTAATAAAATACAAATATTTAAAAAGAAATAAAAAATTGCCTTTGAGACCAAATGGCAGCCCAAGAATGAAAATTATCCCCATTATGGCAAACCATTTGAAAAAATAGACAACCCAGGTTATTCAAAATGGGGCATGTTCAGTCTTTTTAGTAATCAATTGGCCAAAATTACTGTTCCTTATTTTTTTTTGCGTTTTTCACCCAAAACTACACTTTCATTTATGATATAATCATCATTAAATGTTTTGCTGCTCTTAAATGCAAAACATTTGGATGCGAATATCGCATTTCCAGCATCGCAGAAGCGCCTCTAGCGGTTGTCAGGAAGACAGCCACTAGAGGCTGTCTTAACCCTGTAATGTAAACATAGCAGTTTCTCTGAAACTGCATGTGAAGGGTTAAAACCTGGGGGACCTGGCACCCAGACCACTTAATTGAGCTGAAGTGGTCTGGGTGACTACAGTGTCCCTTTAACTTGAAAATTACTATTATTCTGTGTGGGCTTTTCTCTGTAGGCAATTTTCAAATTTGCTTTTTTCATGTGCACTTATTTCTAAGATTCACTCTTCTATACAGCCATCAATTCTTTTTTATTTTGAAACACATGAAGGCTATGGCAGGAGTATGTTAATCTACCTTTTCCCCCCAGTTTTTTTAGATTACCACCCCTTCACCCAGAATAAGAATGTTAGTATTTCTAAACTATTGCAAATATTTTTTCCCCACATAAAAACTGGAGGGGTGGTGCCCCAGATGCCCGTATGAACAAACTCCCACTGATTTCCAGGTTTCCTTGCTAATATGAGAGACTTATGGAATGCTAAAACAATGTTATGCTATTTGTTTCTTGTTTTCTCATTGGCTTTTTCCAGTGTTGCATTTTAATATGCATGGCCACTGTCTGTTGCAACACTGAATTGTAATGACAGGCAATCTGCCATGTGTACATAGACTTTAGAGCTTACAAAATGTTTTTTTGTACATTGAAAGGGTACTGCTGGCTGCGGCTGGCATGGTACAAGGCTTGATCTAATCTTGGACTACCTTTATGCTCATTAGACCTTTGTACAGTGCATTACATTTCTTTACTCTACAGTTCCCAATAGCGTTTTTTTTACAAGGACTTGATGGTTTTCATTGAGTCTAGATCCTATATTTTGTACTTATTTAAAGTAACCAGTTGTTATAATAGATTTGGTGTTACTCTCTGCTCACAAACCACATCATGCTATATTTAACCCCTTAAGGACCAAACTTCTGGAATAAAAGGGAATCATGACGTGTCACACACGTCATGTGTCCTTAAGGGGTTAATGTGTTTTCTTTAATTAGGAGAGGAAAGTGTTTACTAAGCTGTGAGGTATAGATACCAAGTAATATAGTGAAAAAAGGACAAATCAGACACAGCCGGTCTAAAATCACATATGTCCTGGCTAGCAGCCTAAGCGTGCTGGCATTTTATTGCAAGCTGTTTGTGGGGACATTGCTTTCAGCTAAGTGTGACAATTATTTCCAATTTATAAATCACACAGATGGACAAAAAAACAACAACCAAAAAACCATAGAAAAGCAGAGCTGATAAAAGGGCTCAGGAATACTGAATTTGCAATCCACAAAAAGCAGGCTGCAATGAGAATTCCAATGGCTGTTTCTACCAGCCTGAGTTTAGCTATGTCGAATCCCTTCCTTGTATACACATTCCACCTTCCGACACAGCTGAATAAAAGCTATATCCCAACTAAATCATGAGCTTATAAAACTTTAGAAAGCTAAATCTCAACCATTCAGCAGCGACCCTTTAGGCGTCACTCTCCTTCATTTAGATTGAGTTGTTTTGGTGCCTGGAGTTTTCCTTTAAGTGTGTTTCTGTCTGGTTAGGACATAGATTGTATCATTACCCTGTTCTGACACATTCATCATTCTGAAGCTTTCTGGTATCCTGAATATGGCTTGTTTTGTAACCATGCTAATCTGCCTTTTCACCTCTTTAAATGTCTTCCATTAAGCCTGGTCACACAAAGGATTGGTAATATGTCTTGCTGTTCCTGTTTTTTTCTCTTACTCCTACTGCAATACACCTTGTGAGTAAGGGCATAGAAAGTGAATTACAACAGGGAATCAAAACATAGGGAAAATATGTGTTCTACTACTATTTATGCACTCTGCATCACATCAATATATTAACTTACCTGCTCCATGATAGATTGGATAACCAAGCCAACACAAAACCATTTGTAAAACCCACAATTGGAAATATAGTTCCAACTATCCATAGCTTTGGTTCGATCGCCCAAGATCCTTTGTAAAGAACTCCACCGATCACAGCAACAGCTACTATAAGAATTCCTCCTGTAATAGAACCAATCTACAAGGCAAACATATAGTACACATTACACCCCAAATCCATACATAATAATACATAATAAAGTTTTCAAGATAATCTGATCATAGTTGTGCTATTTGATTCTTGTGTGTTGATAAGGAAATGACTGAAGCTAAAATTGCACTGGACAGAACCTTAATCTGACAGCTATATAACAGTTGTGTCTTGTACCCTATTTAAAAACGTTAGGAACATTACGGTTGTGCATCATCTGCGTATCTCAAGTGGGACTTTGAAAAGTCCTCCTTATTTAAAGAAACTCGAGAAAACATGTTTCCACAACCCATAGTATGCTTTAAAAAACAGTGTTTTAAACATTGGCATTGCAAAGGGTATCTGCAGAAATGCAATGTGAAGTCTAAAAATCAATGCCTATCTGTGCTCATTTGCATTACAAGCTAGGAACTCTTGGATAGTTGTTGAAACATGTTTTCTTGAGTTTCTGTACCTAAGGAGGACTTTAAATTGTCCAACTTGAGATATTTAGGTAATGCACAAGGTATTTTATCCAACTGCACTGTGGGGAGTTTATTGTGTTTAATCTCACCACAATCTTTTTGGCACCTGCATCAAGGCATGTAAAAAACGGGGCTGGTTTGAAATCTGCCCTGTTTCAGAAGGTTTTGCACATGCCAAGTGTCCATTAAGAAGGAATTTCCAGAATTTCTATTGAGTTACCATTTGTGCATGCAGAGCCAGCTGCCCATTCTGTTAGGTTTGCTTTTGGCCTCTCTATTCAGGGACCATCATTGGCTGATAGTACCAGAAGGTAGGGTTACAGTGGCTACAGGAGAGCGAAGCAAGAAGTCATCTTGGAAGCAGCACAGACAAGTGTAAATGTATAATATATTTTTCTCTCCCACAATAGCCCTAGTGACTGCCTGAGGGCTGATTATGCAAGGCGATTTACTCAAATATATTGTTAACTTATATAAAGCCAAGGGTGACAAAGGGGAAAGGTTCTGACATGGTGCGTTGTGCTGCCTGTCACTAATAGTTTTAATAACTACTACTGCACATACTGAGTTTCTTCTTTAACCCCTTAAGGAACATGACATGTGTGACATGTCAGGATTCCCTTTTATTCCGGAGGTTTGGTCCTTAAGGGGTTAAAGTGCTCAGTCACTCTACAGCGGAGACCTGAGACACTAATGCTGTGGTTAGTTGAAAAGGTTTGAAGCTTTAAACTGCAGGACTTGGGGGGGCGTGGCTTGGAGGTCCGCGAAGATGGCAGCATAAACTGAGAGCTCCCCGCCGGCCTAGCTTTCAACCTCACCGACCGCACTAATAATAGCCGAAAATGGGGAAAACACACCGCACATCGAGCACCCAAAGACCCGGGGACACCCCGAAACGCACTGTGACCCCCTCCGTGAAGCCATACCTCGTGGCACCGGCGGATCTGGACCAGGCCTCGAACGACTCCACGGCCTCCGGCCTTTCCCACCCGCGTTCCCCGCAGGGTGACCACTCACTGCCGACCTCCCAAGCTTCCCTACCCGACATAATGTCTATGCTGCAGCAACTACCCACTAAAGCGGATCTGAAAACTGCAAACGCGGAACTCCGCGCGTCCATTACCGCTGAGCTACACGCCATGCGTGAGGACATACAAGGCCTTAACCAAAAGGTGACTCAGTTGGAAGCTGACAGCGACCACATGTCTGCGGTTCAGGCAGCAACCACAGACAGACTGCAATCCCATACCAAGATACTACAACAAATGGCGCTCCACATTGAGGACCTGGACAACAGGGGTAGGAGACAAAATATTAGAATCAGAGGGGTGCCAGAGGCGCTGGACAAGAAAAGCCCGATCCAAGACACCTTGCTGGACTTATTTAATAAATTGCTGGTGCGACCTCTCCAGACACCCATTAGCTTTGTACGAGCACACCGCGCCCTGAGGCCTCCGGGCCCCCCGGACGGGCCACCCCGTGACATTATTTGCTGTTTGGAAAGCTTTCCACTGAAGGAGGAAATCCTCCGCAAAGCAAGGGGCACAGATAAAATAATACTGGAAAACTCGGAAGTCCACCTGTTTCCCGACCTATCCCCAGCCACGCTATCATTTAGGCGAGCCTTGAAACCCCTTACAAGGCAGCTACAAGCAGCCCAGATGAGGTACCGCTGGTGCTTCCCCACGGGCCTACAGGTTGCTACGCCCAACGGCCCCTTCACGATCCTGGGGGAAGAAGACGCCCAGGCGCTGCAAAGAGAGCTGCACCTTTCGCCAGAAACCCTGACATGGCCGAACCCACTCAACTTCTACGCTTTTGCCCCCAGATCACAGGATACGGGCCCTCGCCCTCAGAGAATTCGTCCTCCCCGTACTCAAACGACCAGACCAGTGGGGACACCCATCTGAAACCCGCTCCATTCCTGGGAGGTTACCCCCCCCCCCTCCGGAACCGCCATGCTGACTACACTAGCAGACTATGAACTATACCACCCACCGCAGACCACCCTTGGCGCTTCACCGTTATTGTGAACTTTGACTGTCATTTGGTCACAGCAAGTATTATGGGAACTGTACCTCCACTTTGGGTGTGGGGGGGGAATATTAGACCTAGCTAAGATTGCCCTGGGGGGTGATAGGGGTGCCATACCCACACTGCCGCAGAGAGGAAAGGGACCCACGAAGGGCCTAGGCCCGAGAGGGAAAACACTAGGAACAACGCACCTCATAGCCCCGTTATAAGACCCCCCACTCTCTACTATTCTAACATTTAAGGGCCTTCTAGATTAACTGAGATCGGTACATTAGGCTGGGGAAGGAGGGGATGTCTAGCTCTGGGAGCGGGAGGGGGGTGGGCGATAGGGACTTGGGAGGGGGGAGGAAGGCGGAATTGTAGGCCAGTGGACCTGCTGGGCTCTACCACACAGGGGGGAGGGGGGGAGGGAGGGTAATTTTGAAATGTTGATGTGTTTTATGTTATGGCTAATACTATTGCTACTGTTTTTTACTGCATTATATGGTGAGGTTGACACTCATGCTGAATTTTATTTAGATGGTGCCGTAAGTCGGGGAGACGATGGATCCTAACTGGGTGGTGCCCCGAGAGGTCACAGTGGTCTGTGACGACCTTTTTGAGAGCGCACTTGACCCCCTGGACCCTACTCACTTGGGATTCCCGGACCCCCTTCGACTGCCCTACAGGAGTGAGCGACCAGAATCAGGTGAGCGGTCCCCCTCCGCCCTCTAGCGGACGGGGGGGTTCCAGCCCCCCTTCGCTCTTTTCCGATACCGCTGGTTATAGCGATTTTGTTCAGACTTACCGACTGTGACTCCTGACTCCTGACTTTCTCCCCCCCCGCCTAACCCAAGCCTTCCTGTGCTCCCCCTTTTTCCCTACCCCACCCTCCCGCTTGTCCGCCGGACGGACAAGCCTACGCTGATACACGACTGCTAGGAAAGCCCCGGTCATGTCCATTGCCCCGGCCCCCATCACGATACTGTCCCTGAACGCCAGAGGCCTTAATCAACCCGAGAAACGGTCGGGAGCGGTGAGGGAATTTCTCTCCCGTAAGGCATCGATTGTGTTCGTACAAGAAACGCATTTTAGGGAGGGGTCACGTCCCACACTAACGAACCACCACTACCCCATAGGATACTTTAGCGACTTTCAGGGGGGAAAGTCCAGAGGTACTGCGATTCTCATTCATAGACGCATCCCGTTCACAGAAAAAGATGTACAAACCGACCCAGAGGGTCGATATACCTTCTTAAAGGGGGAGATAGCGGGCACGCTTTACACCTTCGCTAATGTTTATGCCCCAAACCGCAGACAATACCGTTTCCTGGCCCGGACACTCCGCTCACTGCGGCGCTTCGCTGAAGGGGTATTGGTCCTAGGGGGAGACCTAAACGTGGCTCTAGACCCCAAATGGGACTCCTCCTCAGGACGCTCACCCGTCCCTACCCAACACATCGCGGCAATCAGGGCCTTACTGACGAGGGAGAGACTAGTGGACTGCTGGAGAGCACTACACCCTGACGAAAGGGACTATACCTTCTACTCTCACCCGCACAATTCCTACACTCGCATTGACTATCTCTTCCTTTCACAATATCACCTCCCACTGGCCCTCCAGGCTGATCAAGGCACCGCAACGTGGTCGGACCATGCACCGGTGTCGGTCACCCTGAAGTCCCCCCTTTTCAGACCTAGGGTCTCTAAGTGGAGGCTGAATGAAGCCCTGCTTGCCATGCCAGAACTGACTGCGGACATAGACACCACACTCTGGGACTACTTTACACACAATGGCGACCAGACGTCCCCCACCATACGATGGGAAGCTCACAAAAGTGTTATCAGGGGGCATTTCATACAAAAGGGCGCTCTCCTGAAACGACAGAGGGAGGCACGCATGACTTCGCTATTAGCAGACATACACAGCCTAGATACCCTCAACAAACGCCTCCAACTCCCTACCCACCAAGCCACGCTGTTAGGTCTAAGGAGGGAACTGACCACACTCATACAATCCCAACATCATAGGGCAGTTCTACGACACAAGGCATTCTTCCATGTAAACGGTAATAAGAGTGGGAAGCTCCTAGCACGCATGCTCAACAAAAGACGACGGGACACATACATAGACCGCATTCGAGACAAGGACGGGAACCTCCACAGACACCCCACCAAGATACAGGAGATCATTCGATCATATTACGCAGACTTATACTCCCTACCACGACCGCACACTGACACGCACACCCTCAGACTCCGTGACTCTATAGATGAGTACCTCTCGGCCCACACACTCCCCGCCCTAGCGACTGACATATCAAACCGACTAGAAGAACCCATTACCACGGAGGAACTTGCGCTAGCGATTAAAAGCTCCAAATCAGGGAGAAGCCCGGGCCCCGACGGACTACCACTAAAATATTACAGGACATACGCTGACATACTTTACTCCCCACTGACAGACATGTTCAATGCGATCAGAGAGGGACACGAACTCCCCGGACAGGCTCTAATGGCGCACATCACTATCATCCCCAAAGAGGGGAAGGATCGAGAGCACTGCGGCGGCTACCGACCCATATCCCTCATTAACACGGACATAAAACTCCTGGCAAAAGTCCTGGCGACTAGACTCCAGACGCATGTTCCCGGTCTGGTCCACGCAGACCAGGTTGGGTTTGTGCTGGGTCGAGAGGCTAGGGACAACACTATCAGGGCCCTGACACTGATGCATAGGAATACCGAGACGAACACGGGCCTTCTCCTACTCTCCACAGACGCGGAGAAGGCCTTTGATAGGGTCAACTGGGAATACATGTTCCGGACATTAACACACCTGGGAATGGGACCACACCTTTTGGGCTGGATTAAAGCCCTGTACTCCAAACCGACAGCACACGTACTGGTCAATGGGGCCCTAACAGACCCGTTCCCTATATTTAACGGTACGCGTCAGGGATGTCCCCTCTCCCCGCTACTTTTTGTCCTAGCGTTGGAGCCATTCCTGAACACCATCAGACATCATCCCGACATTACCGGCATTCACACAGGAGACACACACCACAAAATTGCCGCCTACGCGGATGACCTACTGTTTTTCCTCACACATCCAGAGGTCTCCCTGCCCAACCTAGTCCAGGCCTTTCACACATTCGGACTCCTCTCGGGATTGAAAATCAATTTCTCGAAATCCTATGTCTTAAACATTAGTGTACCCATACCTCGCGCAGACCAACTGCGCAGGAGCTACAAATTCCAATGGGCCTCGGACAAGATACGCTACCTGGGTACCTGGCTGACAGTGAGCGCAACCACCCTGTACGCGACAAACTTCACCCCATTACTGACCCAATTTCGGAAAGAAATGAGGGAATGGGCCTTCCCCCACATATCCTGGTTAGGTAGGGTGCAGGTGGTGAAGATGAATTTTTTGCCGCGTCTACTCTACCTCTTCCAGGCCTTGCCTATCCTGATCCCAACCTCTTTTTTCACGACACTCCGGGGAGCACTGGGGTCCTACGTGTGGAACGGGAGGAGACCCAGACTGAAATACTCACTGCTTACACGGCCCAAAGACAAAGGAGGACTAGCCCTCCCAGACTTTCTGCTATACTACAAAACATGTCACCTACAACGAATAGTAGAATGGTCCAAGCTAGGGGTGCACAAGCTGTGGAAATCCCTTGAGGGACACACAGCGGGAGTCCCCGCCGCTCTACTCCCATGGCTCCCAGCGGGAGGTTCTGGGAGGGAAGCCCGTTACACACCCTACACAAAAGCGACTCTGACGGCATGGAGAAGGAGTATGGGGCGTCATGCTCTTAGTACGCACCCCTCCCCCCTTCTGCCTCTCACCCATAACCCGGACTTCCAACCAGGCCTAGACCCGAAGGCCTTGCAAATTTTAGTGGACGACCCCCTACCCCGACTGAGACATGTCTGTTCCAACCGGGGACTGAAAGACCTGACAGAGTTACGTGGGGCGACCCCTCAGTCCTTCCTAACGCGTTTTCGCTATGCACAAGTACGCAATTACATAAAACTCCTCCCGCAGGGACAGGCTTTGGGCAGAGATCTCACAGCTTTTGAGAGACTATGCTCAGCCCCTGACCCATTATCACATGGAATTTCATACCTCTACTCCCTCCTCCAAATGCAAACCCCAGTAGAGACACCTAACTTTATGGGGAAATGGGAGGAATCCCTAAAAAAGACGTTTAGCGCCCCTGAATGGGAAAAGATCTGCAATAATGTTCACCACTGCTCAACATTTAGCAAGAGTCAGGAGACTGCTTATAAACTGCTCACGAGATGGTACCACACACCAGCTACTGCGCACCACATAAACTCTCAAGACTCCCGCCTATGCTGGAGGTGTGAGAAGGAGATAGGCACACTCTTACACATTTGGTGGAACTGCGAACTGATTCAACCGTTCTGGCGCACTATCCACCAAGTCATAGCCCGCTTCTCAGATAACCCCCCACCCCTTGAACCGGCAGCTATGCTGCTCCACCATACGCCCACCCCCACGTCCAAATATAAAAAGACACTCACGATCCGAATCCTTAATGTAGCAAAACAATTAATCCCACAGTTTTGGAAGAATAAAACGGCCCCGCCCTTATCCCAGTGGTTTGCCCAAATGGAGGACCTCAGAGCAGTTGAGGAACTTATCATGTACGCGGCTGGCCCGCAAAAACAGCAGCAGACTTACCTAGACATATGGACGCAGTGGATACTGTTGACCACGAAACCGGAATTTCAGACCATGCTTATGGACTACACGACCGATACCCCAAGACTAACGAAAGCAGAGATAGTGGACTAACCCTATCCCCCCTTCCCTACCCGGACCCTGCCCCCCCTTTTTTCCCTGACTCCCCTACTTCGGACCGACTAGAGAGACGGAAACATGTAACCAAGAGCAAGCAGACACTTTAGGCTGCATAAACACGAGCATTGGGCACTGACGACTAATGCACACAACTATGCCCATCGGCCTCACCGACCTACACACCTGAAGACCTGGTCGGGGGCCGAACCCGCAATGCCCACTACGATCCTACATACCACCAGACCTAACTCATGATAACTACGGATCTGGCCAGTCGAATATTGCTTGCAGAATTCTGAAATACACCTGTGAGCTCTGAGCTTCATAGGGCCTGCGCGCCCACAAGAATCTGTTATTGTTTTCTTTTGTTTACTGATAATATGGATATGTGAAATACGACACAGCAGTCTTGATCACTGACGAGGACCTGCGAGTCCACTAATACATGGGGCCTGCGCGCCCACGAGTTTATATTTGTGCTTTATTGTTTTTCTATGGTTGGACTCATGTTGAGTCTTAAATATTGCTAACAACTACACGTGGAGACTTGCACGTCTCGGAATGAAGCTCATAATTTTGAAATAAAAATTATATTTACAAAAAAAAAAAAAAAAACTGCAGGACTTGGGCTCTGACTCTGAGGACTGATCTGATTCTGATTTCAATCTATTTGATCTATAAATCTGTAATGATTGTTGATTCTATTAACCATGTCAGCTACTTCTTGGCTCAATATTACCACTGCAGATTAATTATATTGTCAGCTGCAATGTACTAAGGAATCTCTCCGTATTCTGCTGCTTTAACCCTGTGTAAACTGTGTGCGGAGAGCTAATAGTGAGTCAGGATTTGCTGACATGGTCAGAGTGTATCAGTATCTTGATGCTTTAACCATGTCCACGCTGTGTGCTCAGGGTGAATGGAGTAGCTGACATGTTTAATAACAACAGCAATATTCAATAGAAAGGTAAAACTAAACCATTTTACAGAGAAATGTACTGTGTGGGGATCTCCGTATTGCAGCTCTTTGTAATCCATCACAGTGATCCTGGCTGTGAGGGATGTTTGGGAATATCTCCTTATTGTGCCCATTTCTGTGTGTTATTTCTCTGTATTTTACTCAGCTCTACCTTTTCTATTGGTATCTCTGCAGTCTACCCAGCTCTGTATATTATATACATATTATTGTGTTGTGTCCAGCTCTGTGTATTATATTTGTATTTTTCTCAGCTCTGTTTGTTGTATGTTTATCATTGTATTGTACTCAGCTCTATGTATTTCATAAATATCTTTAGGTTGTGCCTAGCGTCTCTTATTATATGAACATTACTCAACTCTCTGAATTATATGAGTATCTCTGTACCGTATAGGCATGAGTATAAATCTGGGGGTGGAGTCTGGTGCCCCACCATCTTGAAACCTCACCTGCTGCCATTGATACATATCATACCTCCCAAGTGTCCCTACTTAAGAGGGACAATCCCTACTTTGATCCCAAAAAGATTTGTACCTCTTTTCTATCTTAATGTCCCTCATTTTCTATGAGCTCCACATTGTTGGCGTGTCTGAGTGTATCACAGAGCTCCACAGCAATAATACTCCCACTAATGGGTCTTTAAACTACAATAAATGTGTTTAGAAATCAGTCTGTGTAAATAATATACATTGTTGTAAATTACAGTTTAGGTGATTAAATTGTTATTAGTAGGCCACCTAAAATTTCACACCCCCACTCCCACTCCCACTCCTAAAATTAAATTGTCCCTCTTTGTCTATTTTAAATGGTGGGAGGTATGAGATATTTTCATACAAATGGAAATTCTTAATTATATAACTACTTTGACATTTTTGTTTGCTCTATATGAATGTATATTTAGTATTTTAATACATACATCTGCTTCTTGTATTTCCTTGGATTTTTTGTTAGAGGACATTATATATTGAATGCTGAAATACCTTAAGTATAATCTTTGCCTGTCTGGGCCACTTATAATTAACGAACATGCCAACTCCAACAGGTACGACCAGTGTGGCCAAAGAAATCCCTTAAAGAAATGGGAGGGAGGAGTTAATAATATATATTACAGTAAATATAGAATGTGATTAAACATAAACATAACACAAATTCTTGTATTATTATTGCTGCTGCAGAATCTTTGCATACTATACCATAAAAGTGATTCATTCCCATGAATGTTGCTGGGCGGGGCTGACCCAAGATGGAGCCCAAGGAATATCTCCGCACATCTGTAACTGGAAGTTCTATTTTGCTCTTAATGTTATAAATGAAGAGGGAGAAATTACATCTCCAAATGCAGATTTTGCAGTAACTCTGTCTACTGATCCTCTCAGTTATGTAATAACAAATTATGTTTTCATGTAATGATTTAACATTTAAGAAGCAGAGTATTGAATAGCACAGAAATAGAGGGTGGAATAAGCCACAACATTTACTCTTGGACTTAATCCTCTCTTTGCCTCACAACAATGTCTCTGCTCTTTCCATATTTTAGTTTTAAATTCAGTATTGCATATTTTATTCAGACAATGAAATATTAGTATCATTACTGATTTAGCTTCTATACAGCTTGTATATTATAAATGAACCATAATACGGTAACATGATGACAAAAATACCCTACCCCTGTAATAGTTTACATTAGGTGTGGACCTAACTCTTGTAGACTGGCGGCTCGCATGTAGTGTGACAAAGCATCATGGGAATTGTATAATCTATATTAGCTGGAGAGCTAGTTGCTCAGGTCTCCATAAATTGATTTGCCCAGAAGAAAATAGAAACAGATATATAATTAGATATTCACCACTTCATATATGTCACCTTTCTTGCCCCAAAATAATCCTCAGTTTCTATGTTAAACTACAATGTGAGAAAATGGTGTATTCATAAAGTTTCACTCACATAGTTTATGCTTCTTCGAAGCAAACTAATCAGTATGCTTGAGGAAACTACTTATTCCTACTTCACTTGATTTACCACATCCAATAACCTCCAAATGACATTAATCAGCTGTAATAATACATGCCTTTATCTATTCTATTTATCACCAAGACTTGATTTGTTACGACCATTTAAAAAAAGTCAATTGCACACTGCCCTCAGAAAAATCACTACCTGAATAATACCACTGAGCTATGTGATTACACTGCATATTTTCAACAGAGCCCAGCTTTACATAGTATATTTTAAGTCAATGAGTTTCTAAAGAGGCAAAGAAAATACAGTGTCTTAATAAGGTCTGGTAAATATGTAACAAGTTACAAAGCACCTGCTTCTTCATGGTTTAGCTGGGTTATTGGATGTGCTAATGTTTTGTATTGTCATATGTATTATTTAAAGAAGCAGAAATTGTATTTGGCGTTCTTCCCTCATATAATTAAGCATATTCTTTTATGTGTATTTAACTATTCTCACAGCGCTTAATGCTTTATCCTATCATGTAAAACCTTCTGTGTGTTTTTATTTCATGTTTCATGATTTGAAAGACCTTTGTTCACCCTTCCTGAAACTGGGAGATTTGAAAGGAGGGAGGGATGAGGTGAGTCAGTGACTCAGTGACTCACGTGTGTAAAGATTCTCTTGTGTGCAACACCTACTGGTAACATGGATTCCCCAAAACAGGACAATAGAGAAAACCCAGGAGGAAGCAGCATAAGCTAAAAATTGGGACTATCCTGGAAATGTTTTTTTTTTGTCAATCTTTCTTTTATTGAGGCAGGAGTTAAATGGGGTACAGAATAGATAAGAGGGGATGCACGGTATTTGTACATAGTGGGATCAGTTTAACACAAAAGTACATCTCCTACAAATGACAGCCTCATTTTATATTATATTAGACAAGCTTTCCAAATAGTTAGTAACACGTATAAAGTAGCATTTATGAAGGTAGCTTTGAACTATATGAAGGCTTCGACAGAGTTAAAGTAAAGGAGATAGATGGAAGACAGATGAAAAAACATATGATATACACAGCTTGATAGAGCAGACTCTGAGTAGCAACAATCTCATTTTTTGCGAGAGTAAAACACGGGTATAAACATGCTGGGTATTTGTGCCAAGCTTAACAACAGGAATATAACTAGAATCATCTTAGGGAGAGCTGTCCAGGCCCAAATGTGTTATAAAATAAGAGATATCGGAATGGCATGCATATTGATAATATCGGTGGGAGTATGTTGCTCAGTTTTCTCTGAGTAATTAAATAATCAGGCTATGTGTACGGGCGGTCAATACGCTCTTATTGTGAAAGAGAAACAGGCTTAGTTATCCTAATGCGTAGGTTCAGTAGTCAAGCTAGGGTAAGAGGTGCGTAGACCCGCGTAATGATGGTGAAGACCACCGGATCGGCATGTATACCACGTGATGCCTGGTGGCTCACAGCTAAGGCTGCAAAACATACATCAACCATGATAAAACTGCGATTTGGAGTATGGCTCACGGTATTAGTAGTTATGGTGTGACTTATCTTTAAATACTCTACACAATTTAAAATACCGTGTACGTTCAATGCTGCCTGGTTATTGCATAGTACATCCTACATATGGTGCCTTACATGTATGCATACAATTCTAAGGGCACAGTTGTATGGCCTATAATGAGATTATTCAGTTTTCAGCATAAGTAACATCTCTATGCATGGATTAATAGGCACAGTCCTCGCTATGAAGGTTGGTAGTGACGGTGAGTGGCAAGGGCCTATCTCATGTCACAGTCCTGGCACCCAGGTTATCCTATGCCCGCTAGGGGTACCACACATTCCCACCTCGAGCAGTCACACTTAGATTGCGGGGGAAGGTCCTCTGTAGCCCCAAGATGAGCGGGAAGATTTCCTAGTGCTCGTGCTGGGTGAGGATAACGTCCTGCTGCTCCCGTTTGCCTGTTCAGGCCCCCCGGACACTTGGCCCGCTGTGCTGCGATTTCCTTCCTGGGTCTAGGTCTTATGAATGCCTTTTGTCTTCGGCCCGAGGCTTTGGCGGGGGCCCGCACCACATGTCCATTGGCCCCATCAACAGGGCCGTGGGCCCAGGGTTCCACCGGGTCCCGGCTATCTCCCTGGGTATATGGGTGGTGGTGGAGAGCAACCTCCTGATGAGCTCCCAGCTCGGAAGAAGAATGAGGCAGTTTACAATGTATGTGGAGGGTTCGCGGCGCCCTGCGGCTGCGCTCCGGCGGTCTTCTCCCCCCTGTGCATGTGCGTACAGGTCGAGGACATTTGCTGCTGCGGCGCCATCTTGGGGCGCTGTGTGCTTGAGTGGCAATCCGCCTGCGGCTAGGTTGCTCGGGCTTCTCAGTAGCCATGTGTGCGCTTGGAGTGGGCTGCCATGCCCGATGCTCCAGCTTTGCCCAGAAGGCTGCAAAGATTGCGTCGAGCCTGGCTGTGTAATCCAGCTCTGTCATGTGGGATTCTGTCATCTCCTCTGGTGCGTTTGCCGCCGCCATGTTAAGTAGGCCACGTGCTCGGCTGTCACGGTGCTGCGGGTCGCCGGGCTGTGTGTACAGCCTGCGGTCGTCTCTTCTGTCGCTTGATGTGGACCGAGATAACCCCCATCAGTCCATAGGGGGGGGGTTGGAGGTGAGGTCCGAGTCCAGGTCAGACAGCGTGGGGAGCGGCCGCCTCCCCACTGCTCGATCTCCGGTAGGCCTCATGTTGTTTTGTCGGGTCCCGGGGTAGTACATGCTTGGTTCAGGTATCTGTCGGTTCCCCCGGGCGTCCCCGTCTCGATGGCTTATCTCCGGTGTGCGGTTGTGCCGTGTTTGTCGTGGGATTACCCCGATAATTGCCAGATTAAGCGGGAGCCGAGGCTCTGCACGACCGCTCAGCTCGGATGCTAGGCTCCGCCCCCATCCTGGAAATGTTGATCAGCACTTGGGGCTCTTTACAAATCCAAGTGCTGTGGTGGTGCCCACCAACCTACACATACACACATACTCACACACACACACATGCACACTGACACATAGATACCACCACACACACATACACACACACACTCTCCAGACACACATACACATTCCAGATACACTCGCAAATAAACACACATATCCAGATACAAACTGACAGACAGACATACACACAGGGATATTTAATGTCAGACACACAGATACCTATATACACTATCAGACGGACACACACACTGGCAAACATAGACACACATGCTTAAAGCCATGCACAGACAAGCATACATACACTGTCAGACACACAGACCCAAATATAAGACAGAAAAACACACAACTGTAAGATGTTTTGGCCATTCCCCTTTTTGCCAGGAGGGTGGTTACCCTGTGGATCTGGTGCCAGATCCAAGCTGTGCCATGGCCTCCTTTGAGCACTGGCAAGTAAATGGACATCACTTCCTCCCAGTGCGTGATGATTGAGATCTGGTACTTGTACTACTTGTAAGGGCCCATGCAGGGGTCAAGTCCTGGGGAAAAAAGTGTGGGAACTCACCCAAGATTCCCGCCCCTCCCCCTTAAAAAATTTTTTTTACACTCCTATGCATATAGTGCAGTGTGTGTATAATTAATGTAGTGTGTTTATAGTGAATGCAGAGTATGAATAATAAATGCAGTGTGTTTGTAGTGAGTGCTGTGTGTAATAAATGTAGTGTGTTTGTAGTGAGTGCAGAGTGTGTATAATGAATGTAGTGTTTGTGTTGTGAGTGCAGTGTGTATAATGAATGCAGTGTGTTTGTAGTGAGTGCAGTGTGTATAATGAATGCAGTGTGTTTGTAGTGAGTGCAGATTGTGTATAATGAATGCAGTGTGTTTGTAGTGCGTGCAGATTGTGTATAATAAATGTAGTGTGTTTGTAGTGAGTGCAGAGTGTGTATAATGAATGTAGTGTATTTGTAGTGAGTGCAGTGTGTTTGTAGTGCGTGCAGATTGTGTATAATGAATGTAGTGTGTTTGTAGTGAGTGCAGAGTGTGTATAATGAATGTAGTGTATTTGTAGTGAGTGCAGTGTGTTTGTAGTGAGTGCATAATGTGTATAATGAATGTAGTGTGTGTAGTAAGTGCAGTGTGTATAATGAATGTAGTGTGTTTGCAGTGAGTGCAAAGTGTGTATAGTGAATGTAGTGTGTGTGTGTGTAGTGAGTGCAGTGTGTATAGTGAATGTAGTGTGTTTGTAGTGAGTGCAGAGTGTGTATAAGGAATGCAGAGTGTGTATAGTGAATCTAGTGTGTTTGTAATGAGTGCAGAGTGTGTATAATGAATGTAGTGTGTTTGTAATTAGTGCAGATTGTGTATAATGAATGCAGTGTGTGTGTGTGCTGGATGATGTGTGTGTGTGTGCTGGATGATGTGTGTGTGTGTGTGTGTGTGTGTGCTGGATGATGTGTGTGTGTGTGCTGGATGATGTGTGTGTGTGTGCGCTGGATGATGTGTGTGCGCTGGATGATGTGTGGGTGTGTGTGTGTGCTGGATGATGTGTGTGTGTGTGTGCTGGATGATGATGTGTGTGTGTGCGCTGGATGATGTGTGTGTGTGTGCGCGCTGGATGATGTGTGTGTGTGTGTGTGCGCGCTGGATGATGTGTGTGTGTGTGTGTGCGCGCTGGATGATGTGTGTGTGTGTGTGTGCTGGATGATGTGTGTGTGTGTGTGTGTGTGTGTGTGCTGGATGATGTGTGTGTGTGTGTGTGCTGGATGATGTGTGTGTGTGTGTGTGTGTGTGCTGGATGATGTGTGTGTGTGTGTGTGTGCTGGATGATGTGTGTGTGTGTGTGTGTGTGCTGGATGATGTGTGTGTGTGCTGGATGATGTGTGTGTGTGTGTGTGTGTGTGCTGGATGATATGTGTGTGTGTGTGTGTGTGTGTGTGCTGGATGATATGTGTGTGTTTGTGTGTGTGTGTGCTGGATGATGTGTGTGTGTGTGTGTGTGTGTGCTGGATGATGTGTGTGTGTGTGCAGGATGATAGGGAGGGGAGCATTTTTTTTTTTAAACTTTATGTGTGTATTTTTTTAGTTTATTCCCCCCTCCCTGCTTCTTACCTTGTCAGGGAGATCGCCTGGTGGTCCGGTGGGGGAGCCAGCCGCTGCACACAGGTCCCATCACACGCTGTGTTTCCTCTCCAGCTCTAACTCTCGCGAGACTCGCCTGTGCGGAGCGTTGCCATGGTAACCCGTGGCAACGCTCTCACAGCTGCGGGTCTCGCGAGAGTTAGAGCTGGAGAGGAAACACAGCGTGTGATGGGACCTGTTTGCAGGTAGCAGGGCAGGTCCTGCAGGACTGGGAACGGGAACGGCGTTCCTGCTTTGGAAAAAGTGCAGGAACGCCGTTCCCATGCGTTCCTGCAGGACTCGAGCCCTGGGCCCATGCCATCTGCAATATGGTCTGGTCCCCAACAGGGATCTCTGCCTTAGTTACACCTCCAAAAGGGGCTGAATTGTTGTGGGCCAGGGACCCTTATTTTGTGTTAAAGTGATCTAAAATAGTTTCACATTGAAAAGAGGGACAGTGCCAGTGGACCCCAGGCACTATAACCAATTCAACAAGATGAAATGATTTTAGAGATTACAGTGTCCCTTAACAGAGGGCTGTGCAGTAAGTTCTGTTCCTCAGCACCACCTATTGACAGGTACATGGGGGGAGAGGGTAGGGAAGGGGAAATACCTCCTGCCCCTAAGTTTCCTGGCAGAGCACTATACTATCTTCCTCATTATATAGCTCCATCTTTGAGAAGTGATGTAAAATAATAAAGTTAAACTAATAAAGTTAACTGTGAACAAAACATTCTCTTCTCGTCATGGTCTGACCTTTCTTCATAGCATATATTTAAAGGAACACTATAGTCACCCAAACCACTTCAGCTCAATGAAGTGGTCTGGGTGCCAGGTCCCCCTAGTTTTAACCCTGCAGCTGTAAACATAGCATTTTCAGAGAAACTGCTATGTTTACATTGCAGGGTTAATCCAGCCTCCAGTGGCTGTCTTCCTGGGGTTTTAACCCCTTCAGCCCAGCTGCAGGAGGTCCTGAGGCTGGGGAAGGGGGGGGGGGGGAGGGGAAGAGAGGGGGGGACCTAAGGATTACATAGTGTCAGGAAAACAAGTTTTAAAATTAATATAATAATAAGATCCTTTAATTTAAAATGTTAGCTCCAATGTATACAAAACAGCATCATAGATTGAGGTACCATTAAAAAAATCTACAGTTAATTGCACTTACCTATGCTGTTGTAAGGAATTACTATGGAGTTAGAATCTACCCATCTTTTGGTGTAAATGAAGAGACACAGCGGCATCATACCCAATGCAAACAATGTGGAACTGGTTGTCATGCTTAAGCTGCAATAGAAATAAAACAAAAAGCATTGAAAATGTTCATGTTTATTTTATATATACTCAAGTTCTTTACAAAATGTTCTTTTTTAAAATGTGTTACTTTTCAGTACACGTCTTTTTTTCCTTTTCATTTCCCACTGTTGAGATGAATTTTTTTGCAACTGTGCCTTATTGGAATTTCACCAATCCTGTAACAGTAGCCTGGTTGTGTAACAATATCCCTCACCACAGAGCTGTGGAGCTGGACAAACGTTGCCCAGGGTCCCTGGCAGGGAGCCAGATTGGGGCCCCCTCCTGTGTGTTGTGTATGTGAGTGCAGAGGCTGAGTGTTGTGTGTGGTGAGAGGGAGTGTCTCTGTGTGTGCTGGATGAATGTTGTGTGTGGCGTTCATTGTTCATTGGAGGGACCTCAAGAAAACTCTTAAAGTGGTGAGTACCAGATACTGGCTCAGACCACAACGCTCCCTCAGTGAAGTGTTGTTTTAGAGAGGCACTCCATGCAACATAAGCATTAAAATGTAATGCATTATTTATGTTGTAAACACTGTATAAGCACCAGTGTCCTCCAGCATTTATTAACGAGTTTGGGAACAGATTGACAATAAGTGTGGCCTCTCTTGATCTCACTTGAAAATGCTTTTAGGCCAGTGAGCCTATCATTACCATACAGGTTGGATAGAACTGATGCTGAAATGTGGATGGCCCACATGAGGTGGAAGAGATGATGTGATTGAATAAAGGGTTCTGGGACTCTGATATATATTTTTTTTGCCCATAGAGTTATTTTGGCCCCAACGTGTGCATCATTTAGGTGTACTGATGGAAAATTCTAGTTTATTAGTGTTTTATTTGTATAAGATCAAATGTGATCTCTAAAGTAAAGTCTTTGAATTGTCTCAAAATTATTTAAGTGAATGGTTTTAGCTGAATTTGGTACTGAAAAGTTTTCCTTCCGTAGATAAATGATATTTGGACCTACAACTTCAAAATGTTCCCACTTACTGAAGTGACATTGACAGAGCTTAATAAGTGCAGCATACAAAAGGTCAAGACAATGCTTATATATTCTTTTCTATGTAGGGGGACTGAATATTCACACTCCTTGAGAATACTTAATATTCAGTTTTCCTGGCTAACAAAACCATTGTCATATATTCTGTATGTCTGCTTTGCTATATTTTTATTCTTGTGCTTGTAGCCTGCATTGCAAAGAATAATTGCTTGTTCCTGCACAGTTCTCTGGAACAACTTTCCGTTATGATTTAAAAACACCTTTTACCATCAATGTTCTCGTTCCACAATTATCATAGATTTCACTATACTGTACAAAAGTAACAACGTGATAAGTAAATAAAACATCTCTCTCTATAAAATCAGAAGGAGGATATTTCTTGCCCATTAAACTTTAGTATTACCTCTTGGCAACCGTTGTGTATGGTAAATAAACACATCTTGGGATGGGCAATATTTCACTACATCAATAAATGATACATCATACATTTTATTTTATTGTCATCATGTCGTGTTTATAGTCACATTTATTATTCTGATGTAATTTCTGATTACTTAAAGGCTTTGGCACTGTTGGTAATGTCAAGAGCCAGCCTCAGAGCTTCAAAAATATAAGGTTATTTATTTATTTACTAAATTGTGATTTTTTAAAAAAAAAATGTATTGTCTTCATCTGGGGCCTCAAGTTAAAGCAAGCACTGCCACGCCCCCTCCATGCAAAATTAATATTTCATCAAAGTAAAATCTTTAAGAAATACTCATACTGACTGTGTTAGAATTTCACAGAAATTCCAACCCAGTCAACAATTTTACTGAGAGAAAAGGGACTACATTTTCTTAGTAAATTTCCTATGCCTGACACTTCTAGACACTGGATGGAGCAGAAGTGTTGATCTCCCAGCCGTCACCAGTGATGACTGCTAGACATAAGCTGTGTCTATGGATGATCCTGCAGTCTCGCGGGACCTCCATAGACCTCAATGCTGAACTGTCATGCATGTGTAAGAGCATAGCAGTGACGTTGGCTGAAGCACTAGGAGCATAAGAGGACCGACCCGAAAAAAATGGCAGTGACCACGAGGGACGGTTTCAGGAAAGTAACCAAACCTCCAGCGACGATGTCACTGTCAAATTATGCAAAGTCCCCAGACGGAGACGGTGCCATTTTAATAAGCCTACTAAATGATTCAATACCATACATTTCAAGGTTCCTATTTAGGAGGGACAGTACCTTTTGTAGGGCCAAAGCCCTCTGCCCCCTTTTCTTTCATAATGTCCCTCTTTTTCCTAGCTGCTCCATTTTGTTGGAGTGTATACCAGAGCTCCCCAACAATAATACTAACAGTGATGTGTCTTTAAACTACAATAAATATGGCTGTGTAAATAAGATACATTGTTTTTCTTCTGAATTTTCTGAATTTTTTCTTCTGAAAGTTTCCCTTTTTGTCCATTTGAAATGGTATATTATTTCCAATACTATTAGAAGAGTTTCCAATGTTCTGTTTTTCAGAAGCTGGATGTCCTAAACCTGCCAACAAAGGAGATCGGGAACCCAGCAGGAAACAGTTTGTCCCATTTCTGGAAAATGGTGCCAGGGTACTCTTTACGTCATAACCACTACAACACTGTAGTGGTTATGATGGTTAGAGCAACCCTTCAATGCTGTAATCTTCAACAAAACAGCATTTGAGATTTTGATATCTCCTTTCTTGGAATATATAAATAAATAAAATATATATGATGCAATGTTCTATCCTTGCAAACTCTGGGAATAGTTGTAAACATTTCCCTCCACAACTGAGATCACTTTAACACCATCCCAATCCTTACATTTTGAATAATTCTCAATTCTTTTAAACAATTATTTCCTTTATATATAGGATGGATGTTAAACAACATCAAAAGTATAATACTCATTATTATGGTGACACAAATAGGTTTTCAGTTAATCCTTATTTCTATATTGTTTATATTAATTGAGCTAAGCCAAATCCTTAAAGTGTACAGACTATAAATGTGAATGTTCTTCTATGTTACGTAATATTCACATCCAAAAAAAAATAAAAATATTGTTGAATTAAAAAAATATTGAAAAACAGTACTGGGTAGACCATAAATAAATATTCCTTCAACAGATAATATACCGCTTTGCGTCTTGAAGGAAAAATTAAATTTCTGGAATTTATTACGAGGGACTAACAGTAACAGGTGCTAATTTCTTCACAGTGTTCTTTATATTTATTTGTTAAATATTCTTAACTTACACATTGTCTATTAAAAAACATTATAACTTTAAAACAAAAGGAAACTTTGTATTTCAATTGAATATGCCATTAAGAAACTCTTACCTTAAATCCATGTCTCCGTCTACCCAGAATGACAAGATATTGGAGCCAGTTCCTCCTGGACAGCATCCCATAATAAGGATTACTACAGCCTGAATTGGCAATACATCAAAAATAAGTGCCAGTACAAATCCTACAATCGGCATTATTCCAAACTGGCAAAGGAAACCCACTGTTATGCCCCATGGACGTCTTATGTGACCCCAAAACTTTTTAAATTCCACACTACAACCCAACGAAAACATAACCAATGCCAATAGGATCGTAATCACAGTACTTAGTACCAAGTTCAGTATGTAGTTGTAATTGTCGGGGGGCAACAAGCAGGATGTGCCATTGCAGATGGTGACATTTTCCGGACAGATGGGGTCGTTCACGGCCATATCAGAATTTTTTAGGATAATGCAAATATCTACACAGTTGTTATGTCGTGATGTCTTTCCATTTAGTGTGAGAGTCTAAATTCACCACCAATCTCACTCTTCAAGTCATCTGTATTTATATATATATCTGCTAAAGAATGTAATAAAAATCGAGGAATACATTTTATGAGGTCAGTAGCCAGACTCGCATGCAACCGAGAGCTAAAGAAGAATAGGAGAGACAAGATCTGTGATAAAATCCTTGACATAGTTTTTTTTGCATAAAGTTTTACTAGACAATCTTTTGGCTTAATTATTTATTACCTCTTACTGAGAGGTTTAGGCTTAGAGAATTTTAATGTATGAATTTTAATGTCAAAACCTGGTTGTTGTATTTACTGTTTTTCTTGGCAATATCTACACTTTTCTGCATACTTGAGTCAAGATATTTGACTTTTATAGTTTTAGTAAACTATTGACATCTATATATACACGTAATGCCCAAAACAGGTTTAGAAAAGTGATGTAAATGCAGATGAGATAGCTTCCAGTAAGCCCTCAAGCTCCTAGAGACATGATTGTGGTGCAGCCTGTTTTCATTTTAGTGGTTAGTCCAGCGACCCAGATAATGTTTCTCCCAATCTGCCCATAGCTGAATGTGATGTTATAACCAAGAGCCTTTTGGGATCCAGTCCAGTGAATATAACATTCTTCTTTTAATCTTAACACTCACTACTCATGTAAAATTTTAAGGAAGCAGGTATTAGGCCATACCAGGGGTAGGCAACCTTCGGCACTCCAGATGTTGGGGACTACATCCCCCATAATGCTCTTACACCCATAATGCTGGCAAAGCAGCATGGGAGGTGTAGTCCAAAACATCTGCAGTGCCGAAGGTTGCCTATGCCTGCCATAGACTCATTGAGTCAGATAAAACAGTGGCTTGCATAGACTGTGAGTCATGGGTCTGTATAAGGGAAAGTTTTACTTGTCCATGAATTACTGTAACTAATTCCAGCTACTGTATTCCTACTGGACTGAACAGACTAAAGATCAGAATATCAGGTGGCTGAATTTCAAGTGAATTGCAAGTCAGCAAAACTCTAGGGGAAGGGTTTATTCACTAAACCAGTCATAGCAATTGCAAATTGTTTTTCAAAACAGGAGAAATAGTGGATTAATTATTTTCAATTAGGATTAAGCATGCTTACATGTTCTTGCATTTTCTTGAGTTTGGCATACTGCTTGAATACACCTTGATGTGTGGAATTGCTAATGTGTAAGTTCCAATTACATTAGCAATTTCATCAATTTATTAATAACATTCATTGGCCGTGTGGGTTAGCTAACATGTTAGAAATTCTGGTGAGTGGGGGCTCAGCCACTTGAAAATAGTTTGGCCAAGGACTACAAGTCCCCTCCCCCTGCCTACTGGCATTATAACCACAATATTGCCACCTAGTAGTTATGGTGCCTAGACTTCTGCTTTAATAATTTTTTTCGATTTAACAATTTTTATTAGTTTTCACAACAATTAATGTATAGCATACAGGAAGAAGCTCTAGACAAAGACAGGATTCCCATATAGAAATGTGTCCCACAGGTCCCTTTGCCTTGCTCGTCAATGTGTTTGAGGGTAGGTGGGTATGTGTCATGCCTTCATAGGTCCTGTTTAGGGTATCTTGATGTAAAAGATCCTGTGGGGATGTGGTGTGAGGATTCTACTAGATTTCTGAAGTCTGTCTATTAGCAGCTATTAGTACTTGGTTCATCTATTTAAGAGCTAATTTAGGCATATCTTGTGGCAACATAAATAAAATGTAAATTACCGGCTTGAGCAGAGAATTAATCCGCAGTAGTGAGGATAGGATATGAGCAATCGTATTCCAATAAGGTTGAAGGACCATGCAAGACCACCAAATATGATACATTGTACCTACACTCGAGTGACATCTCCAGCAGGTTTTGGATCAATTTGGAAAAATATGAGATAATCTGGATGGCACTAAATACCATCTGTAAGGGATCTTGCATTGCAATTCTAGGTGTGGGGCACATAATGTGAGTCATGTATGACAATTAAATGAGAGATCCAACTGTTCCGGGGTCCGCAAATAAGTTCAATATATATTCTCTATCACCTACCTCAACTTGTGGATCAAGACATCTGCCCCTATGGAAGCTGCTAGTGGCTTTAGTGCCAGCACATTCAGTTGTGGGGACATTGGACATCCCTGTCTAGTTCCATTTGTGATATCAAAAGAATCTGAGCTAAATCCAGCATTTAGATTTCAAACTGTTGGGTTGTTATATTACACTTTTATCCCTGAGAGAAAACTGGTGGGAAATCCACATTTACACAGGACTGCATCAAGGAACTCCCATTTGAGGCAATTAAAGGCCATCTCTGCATCTGGAGAAAGAAGTCTTCCTCTATGGCTCTGTTTCATAGTATACAGCAGATTTTAGTAACTTTCTGGTGTTGTCAGAGCCCTATCTTCCTTTTACAAAACCCACCTGATCGCTACATATCATTTGGTGTAGTGTGAGGCCCAAGTGGTTAGCAAACATTTTTGCAAATATTTCGGCATCTTTATTTAAAAGTGATATCGGGTGGAAGTTTTGACATTGGGAAGAAGCTTTACCAGGCTTGGATAGGGTAATCACACCATGGAAAAGATAAAGTAAAGGGTATTACTGGCTGTATGTAGAAGAGTTAATTCACTAGCAAAGTCAATAGTGGAGTAAATAAGAGAAAGTCACCAAGGATATCAATAAAGAGGAAAAATGAACCCAAGCAGGGACATGGTCAAGGAAGATAAATATTTGATGGTGATGTTGAAGCAGTGTAATTACAGTAATAATTAAAGTCATCAGGATTTGTCAATAAAGACCAATTTTGGTGAAACAATATCCAGTGATATAAATTGGAAGTTCCTGGTTATTGCTAAATGTTTAGAGTTTTGTTCCATAACTGCACATTATGTAACAACAAACAATGAAATATATTTGTTACATTATAATCTATGAAAGCAGAGTTGACTGTTTACACCAAATATAGAAACAATGCTGTCAACAGTAATAATATAGATAGAACTACATTTCCTTAATATTACCATAGAGTTTATGAAAATAAAGAATTACTCTTTAGATAGCAGTATGCGGTATTTGTTTTTGCATTACTTTTAAAAAATACATTTTAAAGAGTATAGTTTCAAATATTATTTCTTGTCATTTATATAGGAATTGAAATAATGGCAGCAGCACAACCCTCTATACCTTTTATATTGTTTTTATTATTTGATGTATCTCAGCAGTCATGTATCATTGGTTAGTACACCTGACAGGAAAAGCAGTCACAGTACTATAAAGACAGATGGTTTGTCAGTCTAAATTATTCCTTTCATACATGACAGTTTCATTTTTGTCACATAAGACCCTATAAAAATGAGCTTTTTACACTATTATCATGGCAATATAACTCAACAGTATGCCTCAGGTCATTGGCTTGACAAATGGTCATCTCTTTGCAATTTCTCCCATAGAATATCTTACCTTTTCAAGTACTGAAGCTTTTATTGACTTCTCCATTTTATTCTGTATTTTTATAAGAATGTTTATCATATTTCTTGGTATGATATTGTGCACTTTTATGCTATATCTATATTTTATTCTGTATTTTTATAATAATGTTTATTACATATCAGAGTATGATAGTGTGCGCTCTTATGCTGTATCTATATTTTAACTATATAGCACAAATGTTCATTTAGATTTGACTGAATAGACCATTTAAAAAAATAGTTCTATATGTGCATATATATACATACATACATATATATATATATATATATATATATATATATATATATATATATTAATATATATACTAAGGATGACACTACAATAATTACTGTATGATTCCCCTGGAATTTAACTGGGAATGTAGTTTGTACCAAACAACCAGATGTCTGATTTATTTTTTCTCAATCTTTATTATGTTTGTGTTACTTGGTGCACTTTTGTCATTGTGACATTGATAAATGGCTTCACTATTAAAGCTATATCACGTGAAGCATCTCATGTTGTTAAAATTACTCTTGACAAACTTGTTTTTCCTACAGGACTGAAATGCAGTATCTGTGTCCTGGGAGAGTGTTGGAGGCATGTCCTGTTTTCACAGTCCGTGTTGGTTATTTGTTATAATAATATAATCCTGGATTGACCCTTAATTAAGTGTTCTTGCATAGCAAGACCACTTAATGTTATCTCACATATATATTATTATTATTAAGTGTTCTTGCATAGCAAGACCACTTAATGTTATCTCACATATATATTATTATTATTAAGTGTTCTTGCATAGCAAGACCACTTAATGTTATCTCACATATATATTATTAAGTGTTCTTGCATAGCAAGACCACTTAATGTTATCTCACATATATATTATTATTATTATTCTTATTATTCTTATTATTGCCAAATTTGCCACCCTAACTCCTCCCACAGTTTTTACACTACATAGACAAAAATATACCAAAACGTGCAGATTGTTCCCGATCGGATTGCTATTACTTTGTGGAACGTTTCGCCGAATGGTTCACGGAATATCGTCGTTCTTCTGGCGAAATTTGTCCCATAGGAATGAATGGCAAAGCTAGAGTGGGAGCTGTCAAAAGCTGAAAAATCAGGACATGATTTCTAAACTGCCACCACTCCCTCATTTTCAGGCCCACCTACACAAATCTTATATCAAAACGTTCAGCTATCCCTGCTGCCACTAGAAATGTCCACGGCTAAGCCATAGTCCTGATAGTTTTCACAATATGACCATTTGTTTGCAACTCACGCCTTCCATTGACATTCATTGAAACGCCACTCTGCAAAGCTCACATTTGAAGGGCAATTTCTAAACTGCGACTGTGCCTTCCTTGTTAATATCTCAGAGACATACTATACATCAAAATGTAGGTCTGGGTCTTGTGATTCTCACAATATAAAGCTCTTCACTGTAGGATTTATAGTTTTTAAAATACGACCGTTTGAACATGGCAACCGCAAAAATACTCTGACCTGTGCAAGGCTGCAGCAGCAAGTGATGTCATAGACAGGGCCATTTGCACCTGCTAATGTTTTTATAACTGTATGTTTTAATGTAACTGTGCAACAACGTTGCAATTAAATGTGCTATATAAATAAATAACAGTTACTCCGCCCACTCCAGTTGTATACTACTGGTGGAGGCAAGAACACTTCACACAATTTCCCCAGAAATTGTAGCTTTTCTAGTTATTATTATTAAGTGTTCTTGCATAGCAAGACCACTTAATGTTATCTCACATATATATTATTATTATTATTCTTATTATTCTTATTATAGCCAAATTTGCCACCCTAACTCCTCCCACAGTTTTTACACTACATAGACAAAAATACAGGGAGTGCAGAATTATTAGGCAAGTTGTATTTTTGAGGATTAATTTTATTATTGAACAACAACCATGTTCTCAATGAACCCAAAAAACTCATTAATATCAAAGCTGAATATTTTTGGAAGTAGTTTTTAGTTTGTTTTTAGTTTTAGCTATTTTAGGGGGGTATCTGTGTGTGCAGGTGACTATTACTGTGCATAATTATTAGGCAACTTAACAAAAAACTAATATATACCCATTTCAATTATTTATTTTTACCAGTGAAACTAATATAACATCTCAACATTCACAAATATACATTTCTGACATTCAAAAACATAACAAAAACAAATCAGTGACCAATATAGCCACCTTTCTTTGCAAGGACACTCAAAAGCCTGCCATCCATGGATTCTGTCAGTGTTTTGATCTGTTCACCATCAACATTGCGTGCAGCAGCAACCACAGCCTCCCAGACACTGTTCAGAGAGGTGTACTGTTTTCCCTCCTTGTAAATCTCACATTTGATGATGGACCACAGGTTCTCAATGGGGTTCAGATTAGGTGAACAAGGAGGCCATGTCATTAGATTTTCTTCTTTTATACCCTTTCTTGCCAGCCACGCTGTGGAGTACTTGGACGCGTGTGATGGAGCATTGTCCTGCATGAAAACCATGTTTTTCTTGAAGGATGCAGACTTCTTCCTGTACCACTGCTTGAAGAAGGTGTCTTCCAGAAACTGGGAGTTGAGCTTGACTCCATCCTCAACCCGAAAAGGCCCCACAAGCTCATCTTTGATGATACCAGCCCAAACCAGTACTCCACCTCCACCTTGCTGGCGTCTGAGTCAGACTGGAGCTCTCTGCCCTTTACCAATCCATCCATCTGGCCCATCAAGACTCACTCTCATTTCATCAGTCCATAAAACCTTAGAAAAATCAGTCTTGAGATATTTCTTGGCCCAGTCTTGATGTTTCAGCTTGTGTGTCTTGTTCAGTGGTGGTCGTCTTTCAGCCTTTCTTACCTTGGCCATGTCTCTGAGTATTGCACACCTTGTGCTTTCGGGCACTCCAGTGATGTTGCAGCTCTGAAATATGGCCAGACTGGTGGCAAGTGGCATCTTGGCAGCTGCACACTTGACTTTTCTCAGTTCATGGGCAGTTATTTTGTGCCTTGGTTTCTCCACACGCTTCTTGCGACCCTGTTGACTATTTTGAATGAAACGCTTGATTGTTCGATGATCACGCTTCAGAAGCTTTGCAATTTTAAGAGTGCTGCATCCCTCTGCAAGATATCTCACTATTTTTAACTTTTCTGAGCCTGTCAAGTCCTTCTTTTGACCCATTTTGCCAAAGGAAAGGAGGTTGCCTAATAATTATGCACACCTGATATAGGGTGTTGATGTCATTAGACCACACCCCTTCTCATTACAGAGATGCACATCACCTAATATGCTTAATTGGTAGTAGGCTTTCGAGCCTATACAGCTTGGAGTAAGACAACATGCATAAAGAGGATGATGTGGTCAAAATACTAATTTGCCTAATAATTCTGCACGCAGTGTATACCAAAACGTGCAGATTGTTCCCGATCGGATTGCTATTACTTTGTGGAACGTTTCGCCGAATGGTTCACGGAATATCGTCGTTCTTGTGGCGAAATTTGTCCCATAGGAATGAATGGCAAAGCTAGAGTGGGAGCTGGCAAAAGCTGAAAAATCAGGACATGATTTCTAAACTGCCACCACTCCCTCATTTTCAGGCCCACCTACACAAATCTTATATCAAAACGTTCAGCTATCCCTGCTGCCACTAGAAATGTCCACGGCTAAGCCATAGTCCTTATAGTTTTCACAATATGACCATTTGTTTGCAACTCACGCCTTCCATTGACATTCATTGAAACTCCACTCTGCAAAGCTCACATTTGAAGGGCAATTTCTAAACTGCGACTGTGCCTTCATTGTTAATATCTCAGAGACATACTATACATCAAAATGTAGGTCTGGGTCTTGTGATTCTCACAATATAAAGCTCTTCACTGTAGGAATTATAGTTTTTAAAATACGACCGTTTGAAGATGGCAACCGCCAAAATACTCTGACCTGTGCAAGGCTGCAGCAGCAAGTGATGTCATAGACAAAGCCTTTTACACCTGCTAATTTTTTTATAACTGTATGTTTTAATGTAACTGTGAAGCACTTTGGGCAACAACATTGCAATTAAATGTGCTATATAAATAAATACTAACAGTTACTCCGCCCACTCTAGTTGTAGACTACTGATGGAGGCAAGAACACTTCACACAATTTCCCCAGAAATTGTAGCTTTTCTAGTTAAGTGTTCTTGCATAGCAAGACCACTTAATGTTATCTCACATATATATTATTATTATTATTCTTATTATTCTTATTATAGCCAAATTTGCCACCCTAACTCCTCCCACAGTTTTTACACTACATAGACAAAAATATACCAAAACGTGCAGATTGTTCCCGATCGGATTGCTATTACTTTGTGGAACGTTTCAACGAATGGTTCTCGGAATATCGTCGTTCTTGTGGCGAAATTTGTCCCATAGGAATGAATGGCAAAGCTAGAGTGGGAGCTGGCAAAAGCTGAAAAATCAGGACATGATTTCTAAACTGCCACCACTCCCTCATTTTCAGGCCCACCTACACAAATCTTATATCAAAACGTTCAGCTATCCCTGCTGCCACTAGAAATGTCCACGGCTAAGCCATAGTCCTGATAGTTTTCACAATATGACCATTTGTTTGCAACTCACGCCTTCCATTGACATTCATTGAAACTCCACTCTGCAAAGCTCACATTTGAAGGGCAATTTCTAAACTGCGACTGTGCCTTCATTGTTAATATCTCAGAGACATACTATACATCAAAATGTAGGTCTGGGTCTTGTGATTCTCACAATATAAAGCTCTTCACTGTAGGAATTATAGTTTTTAAAATACGACCGTTTGAAGATGGCAACCGCCAAAATACTCTGACCTGTGCAAGGCTGCAGCAGCAAGTGATGTCATAGACAAAGCCTTTTACACCTGCTAATTTTTTATAACTGTATGTTTTAATGTAACTGTGAAGCACTTTGGGCAACAACATTGCAATTAAATGTGCTATATAAATAAATACTAACAGTTACTCCGCCCACTCTAGTTGTAGACTACTGATGGAGGCAAGAACACTTCACACAATTTCCCCAGAAATTGTAGCTTTTCTAGTTCTTATTATTCTTATTATAGCCAAATTTGCCACCCTAACTCCTCCCACAGTTTTTACACTACATAGACAAAAATATACCAAAACGTGCAGATTGTTCCCGATCGGATTGCTATTACTTTGTGGAACGTTTCGCCGAATGGTTCACGGAATATCGTCGTTCTTGTGGCGAAATTTGTCCCATAGGAATGAATGGCAAAGCTAGAGTGGGAGCTGGCAAAAGCTGAAAAATCAGGACATGATTTCTAAACTGCCACCACTCCCTCATTTTCAGGCCCACCTACACAAATCTTATATCAAAACGTTCAGCTATCCCTGCTGCCACTAGAAATGTCCACGGCTAAGCCATAGTCCTGATAGTTTTCACAATATGACCATTTGTTTGCAACTCACGCCTTCCATTGACATTCATTGAAACTCCACTCTGCAAAGCTCACATTTGAAGGGCAATTTCTAAACTGCGACTGTGCCTTCATTGTTAATATCTCAGAGACATACTATACATCAAAATGTAGGTCTGGGTCTTGTGATTCTCACAATATAAAGCTCTTCACTGTAGGATTTATAGTTTTTAAAATACGACCGTTTGAAGATGGCAACCGCAAAAATACTCTGACCTGTGCAAGGCTGCAGCAGCAAGTGATGTCATAGACAGGGCCATTTGCACCTGCTAATGTTTTTATAACTGTATGTTTTAATGTAACTGCAACAACGTTGCAATTAAACGTGCTATATAAATAAATAATAACAGTTACTCCGCCCACTCCAGTTGTATACTACTGGTGGAGGCAAGAACACTTCACAATTTCCCCAGAAATTGTAGCTTTTCTAGTTATTCTTATTATTCTTATTATAGCCAAATTTGCCACCCTAACTCCTCCCACAGTTTTTACACTACATAGACAAAAATATACCAAAACGTGCAGATTGTTCCCGATCGGATTGCTATTACTTTGTGGAACGTTTCGCCGAATGGTTCACGGAATATCGTCGTTCTTGTGGCGAAATTTGTCCCATAGGAATGAATGGCAAAGCTAGAGTGGGAGCTGGCAAAAGCTGAAAAATCAGGACATGATTTCTAAACTGCCACCACTCCCTCATTTTCAGGCCCACCTACACAAATCTAATATCAAAACGTTCAGCTATCCCTGCTGCCACTAGAAATGTCCACGGCTAAGCCATAGTCCTGATTGTTTTCGCAATATGACCATTTGTTTGCAACTCACGCCTTCCATTGACATTCATTGAAACTCCACTCTGCAAAGCTCACATTTGAAGGGCAATTTCTAAACTGCGACTGTGCCTTCATTGTTAATATCTCAGAGACATACTATACATCAAAATGTAGGTCTGGGTCTTGTGATTCTCACAATATAAAGCTCTTCACTGTAGGATTTATAGTTTTTAAAATACGACCGTTTGAAGATGGCAACCGCCAAAATACTCTGACCTGTGCCAGGCTGCAGCAGCAAGTGATGTCATAGACAAAGCCTTTTACACCTGCTAATTTTTTATAACTGTATGTTTTAATGTAACTGTGAAGCACTTTGGGCAACAACATTGCAATTAAATGTGCTATATAAATAAATACTAACAGTTACTCCGCCCACTCTAGTTGTAGACTACTGATGGAGGCAAGAACACTTCACACAATTTCCCCAGAAATTGTAGCTTTTCTAGTTATTAAGTGTTCTTGCATAGCAAGACCACTTAATGTTATCTCACATATATATTATTATTATTAAGTGTTCTTGCATAGCAAGACCACTTAATGTTATCTCACATATATATTATTATTATTATTCTTATTATTCTTATTATAGCCAAATTTGCCACCCTAACTCCTCCCACAGTTTTTACACTACATAGACAAAAATATACCAAAACGTGCAGATTGTTCCCGATCGGATTGCTATTACTTTGTGGAACGTTTCGCCGAATGGTTCACGGAATATCGTCGTTCTTGTGGCGAAATTTGTCCCATAGGAATGAATGGCAAAGCTAGAGTGGGAGCTGGCAAAAGCTGAAAAATCAGGACATGATTTCTAAACTGCCACCACTCCCTCATTTTCAGGCCCACCTACACAAATCTTATATCAAAACGTTCAGCTATCCCTGCTGCCACTAGAAATGTCCACGGCTAAGCCATAGTCCTTATAGTTTTCACAATATGACCATTTGTTTGCAACTCACGCAGTCCATTGACATTCATTGAAACTCCACTCTGCAAAGCTCACATTTGAAGGGCAATTTCAAAACTGCGACTGTGCCTTCATTGTTAATATCTCAGAGACATACTATACATCAAAATGTAGGTCTGGGTCTTGCGATTCTCACAATATAAAGCTCTTCACTGTAGGATTTATAGTTTTTAAAATACGACCGTTTGAAGATGTCAACCGCCAAAATACTCTGATCTGTGCAAGGCTGCAGCAGCAAGTGATGTCATAGACAAAGCCTTTTGCACCTGCTAATGTTTTTATAACTGTATGTTTTAATGTAACTGTAAAGCATTGTGGGCAACAACGTTGCAATTAAATGTGCTATATAAATAAATAATAACAGTTACTCCGCCCACTCCAGTTGTAGACTACTGGTGGAGGCAAGAACACTTCACACAATTTCCCCAGAAATTGTAGCTTTTCTAGTTATTAAGTGTTCTTGCATAGCAAGACCACTTAATGTTATCTCACATATATATTATTATTATTAAGTGTTCTTGCATAGCAAGACCACTTAATGTTATCTCACATATATATTATTATTATTATTCTTATTATTCTTATTATAGCCAAATTTGCCACCCTAACTCCTCCCACAGTTTTTACACTACATAGACAAAAATATACCAAAACGTGCAGATTGTTCCCGATCGGATTGCTATTACTTTGTGGAACGTTTCGCCGAATGGTTCACGGAATATCGTCGTTCTTGTGGCGAAATTTGTCCCATAGGAATGAATGGCAAAGCTAGAGTGGGAGCTGGCAAAAGCTGAAAAATCAGGACATGATTTCTAAACTGCCACCACTCCCTCATTTTCAGGACCACCTACACAAATCTTATATCAAAACGTTCAGCTATCCCTGCTGCCACTAGAAATGTCCACGGCTAAGCCATAGTCCTGATAGTTTTCACAATATGACCATTTGTTTGCAACTCACGCCTTCCATTGACATTCATTGAAACTCCACTCTGCAAAGCTCACATTTGAAGGGCAATTTCTAAACTGCGACTGTGCCTTCATTGTTAATATCTCAGAGACATACTATACATCAAAATGTAGGTCTGGGTCTTGTGATTCTCACAATATAAAGCTCTTCACTGTAGGATTTATAGTTTTTAAAATACGACCGTTTGAAGATGGCAACCGCAAAAATACTCTGACCTGTGCAAGGCTGCAGCAGCAAGTGATGTCATAGACAAAGCCTTTTACACCTGCTAATTTTTTATAACTGTATGTTTTAATGTAACTGTGAAGCACTTTGGGCAACAACATTGCAATTAAATGTGCTATATAAATAAATACTAACAGTTACTCCGCCCACTCTAGTTGTAGACTACTGATGGAGGCAAGAACACTTCACACAATTTCCCCAGAAATTGTAGCTTTTCTAGTTATTCTTATTCTTATTATAGCCAAATTTGCCACCCTAACTCATCCCACAGTTTTTACACTACATAGCCGAAAATTTACCAAAACGTGCAGATTGTTCCCGATCGGATTGCTATTACATTGTAGAACATTTCGCCGAATGGTTCACGGAATATCGTCGTTCTTGTGGCAAAATTTGTCCCATAGGAATGAATGGCAAAGCTAGAGTGGGAGCTGGCAAAAGCTGAAAAATCAGGACATGATTTCTAAACTGCCACCACTCCCTCATTTTCAGGCCCACCTACACAAATCTTATATCAAAACGTTCAGCTATCCCTGCTGCCACTAAAAATGTCCACAGCTAAGTCGTATTCCTTATAGTTTTCACAATATGACCATTTGTTTGCAACTCACGCCTTCCATTGACATTCATTGAAACTCCACTCTGCAAAGCTCACATTTGAAGGGCAATTTCTAAACTGCGACTGGGGCTTCATTGTTAATATCTCAGAGACATACTATACATCAAAATGTAGGTCTGGGTCTTGTGATTCTCACAATATAAAGCTCTTCACTGTAGGATTTATAGTTTTTAAAATACAACCGTTTGAAGATGGCAACCGCCAAAATACTCTGACCTGTGCCAGGCTGCAGCAGCAAGTGATGTCATAGACAAAGCCTTTTACACCTGCTAATTTTTTATAACTGTATGTTTTAATGTAACTGTGAAGCACTTTGGGCAACAACATTGCAATTAAATGTGCTATATAAATAAATACTAACAGCTACTCCGCCCACTCTAGTTGTAGACTACTGATGGAGGCAAGAACACTTCACACAATTTCCCCAGAAATTGTAGCTTTTCTAGTTCTTATTATTCTTATTATAGCCAAATTTGCCACCCTAACTCCTCCCACAGTTTTTACACTACATAGACAAAAATATACCAAAACGTGCAGATTGTTCCCGATCGGATTGCTATTACTTTGTGGAACGTTTCGCCGAATGGTTCACGGAATATCGTCGTTCTTGTGGCGAAATTTGTCCCATAGGAATGAATGGCAAAGCTAGAGTGGGAGCTGGCAAAAGCTGAAAAATCAGGACATGATTTCTAAACTGCCACCACTCCCTCATTTTCAGGCCCACCTACACAAATCTTATATCAAAACGTTCAGCTATCCCTGCTGCCACTAAAAATGTCCACAGCTAAGTCGTATTCCTTATAGTTTTCACAATATGACCATTTGTTTGCAACTCACGCCTTCCATTGACATTCATTGAAACTCCACTCTGCAAAGCTCACATTTGAAGGGCAATTTCTAAACTGCGACTGGGGCTTCATTGTTAATATCTCAGAGACATACTATACATCAAAATGTAGGTCTGGGTCTTGTGATTCTCACAATATAAAGCTCTTCACTGTAGGATTTATAGTTTTTAAAATACAACCGTTTGAATATGGCAACCGCCAAAATACTCTGACCTGTGCAAGGCTGCAGCAGCAAGTGATGTCATAGACAAAGCCTTTTACACCTGCTAATTTTTTATAACTGTATGTTTTAATGTAACTGTGAAGCACTTTGGGCAACAACATTGCAATTAAATGTGCTATATAAATAAATACTAACAGTTACTCCGCCCACTCTAGTTGTAGACTACTGATGGAGGCAAGAACACTTCACACAATTTCCCCAGAAATTGTAGCTTTTCTAGTTCTTATTATTCTTATTATAGCCAAATTTGCCACCCTAACTCCTCCCACAGTTTTTACACTACATAGACAAAAATATACCAAAACGTGCAGATTGTTCCCGATCGGATTGCTATTACTTTGTGGAACGTTTCGCCGAATGGTTCACGGAATATCGTCGTTCTTGTGGCGAAATTTGTCCCATAGGAATGAATGGCAAAGCTAGAGTGGGAGCTGGCAAAAGCTGAAAAATCAGGACATGATTTCTAAACTGCCACCACTCCCTCATTTTCAGGCCCACCTACACAAATCTTATATCAAAACGTTCAGCTATCCCTGCTGCAACTAGAAATGTCCACGGCTAAGCCATAGTCCTGATAGTTTTCACAATATGACCATTTGTTTGCAACTCACGCCTTCCATTGACATTCATTGAAACTCCACTCTGCAAAGCTCACATTTGAAGGGCAATTTCGAAACTGCGACTGTGCCTTCATTGTTAATATCTCAGAGACATACTATACGTCAAAATGTAGGTCCGGGTCTTGTGATTCTCACAATATAAAGCTCTTCACTGTAGGATTTATAGTTTTTAAAATACGACCGTTTGAATATGGCAACCGCCAAAATACTCTGACCTGTGCAAGGCTGCAGCAGCAAGTGATGTCATAGACAAAGCCTTTTACACCTGCTAATTTTTTATAACTGTATGTTTTAATGTAACTGTGAAGCACTTTGGGCAACAACATTGCAATTAAATGTGCTATATAAATAAATACTAACAGTTACTCCGCCCACTCTAGTTGTAGACTACTGATGGAGGCAAGAACACTTCACACAATTTCCCCAGAAATTGTAGCTTTTCTAGTTATTATTGTGCTTGTTACAAATCGCTATTTGTAACTGGCCCTTTAAATGAGAAATTGCCCTGCCTCCCTGGATTGTGGAGAAGCATGTTTGCCAGCCTCCTGCCTCATGACTATGGCCCCTGGAAGATTGTGCCCCTGAAAACTTATTAACATTTATTGGGTGTGTATGGCCCTTTAAGAACCGTCTGGGGACATATTGTGACTTTGCTGAACAATACCCCTTTAAGACTATGTCCCCAGACCTGTAAAATAACTTGCCCCTGGCTTTCTCCCACTTGGTTCAGTAAATAGGGCTTACTGAACCAAGTACCACACAGGCGGACCACCCAGAAGTTAAAGTGTGCAGGCAATTTACCTCCCAGGCTGTGAGGTTACTGCAGGTTAATTGCCGAGCGCTGGGTGGCCGCCATTCGGCAGCCGAACACGTGGCGGCGGCCATTTTAGTCATTCGAATGCGGTCAGCGGTGTATGCTAAAGATTCTGTGGAACCAAAATCGGCTACACATTTTGCCGAACACCGCTGACCCTTACCTTCTCCCATACTGAACTTGCAGCTCCAGAGACTAAGTCCCGTTCGTTTTTCGGCATGAAATTGACCGGCCGCACAGCCCAAATCTATGGAACTGTTTTGGGCAGGAAATTGTGCTTGCGGTCGGTCATAAAGGACTTCCAGCTAACTTTTGATCCACTGGAGGGATTTGGCTGATTTTTGGAAGTGTTTATGTTTGATGTATGCTGAGTCTGAATATGCAACTTTTATTGAAATTGAATGTATGGTTTTAAAGTTACAGTGTGTGTGTAAAAACTGTATTTTTATTGTATGTAATAATTGGTTTAACTGTTTATCTGAGGGGAGGAAATGTGTGGGCTGCACCAGATGTGTGATTGGTGATTTTATGCCTCCCCCTGGGAGTGTCCTATTTGCATGTAACCTCAATAAAAGCCAGGCTGGGTGTTCCAGCATCTCAGACCTCTTCTGACCCTCAATACGTAGCCTTGTCTCGTTATTGGAGGGAACTGCTATATCACACTGGGGATTGCTATGCGCTGCATATTCCCCTGAGCTCTTAATCACTTAGCTCTTGTAAGAGCTTGTTCCGGATACGCTCTCCTGGAGGAGAGGTCTTCCCCACACGGTCCTGGAGGACAGAAGCCGATCCAGGGTGGAAGGAAGACGGCGCGGCTCCAGTTAAGCTACGGCGGTTGTGGAGCCTGCGGTGGTTGTGGTGTTGTCTGCAGTGCTTGGAGTCCTCTGAGAGCGCTAGGAGCATCCACTAACGGAGGGTACTCGGTCGGAGTACACGGAGCTCCGTTACAGTGCTCTGTTTTGATTATTCCACACTGAACCTGGCCTTTAACGTGACTTTTCCCTTCAGTATTATAGTGCCTGGAAAAGACACCAGGAACTCTATTAGAGGTGGACCAATGCCAAGGGTTCAGTCCTAGGGAAAACAAATGCCTTTAACAAACAGTCTGCCTCCTAAACGTGACAATATGTCAATCTGATACCTCACAACGCTACATAATGCACAATACTAAGCTGATACCTCACATTGCTACATAATACCCAGTGAGCTGATACCTCACAATGCTAAATAATACACAATACTAAGCTGATACTTCACAATACTACAGAATATACCTAATACTGGGCTAATACCTATGTAATACTGCACAATGCTACATAAATCACAATACCCAGCTGATACCCAGCTGATACATCACAATTTCTACATAATGTCTAATACTGAGCTGATACTTCACAATGCTACATAATGTATAATACTGAGCTGATACTTCACAATGCTACATAATGTATAATACTGAGCTGATACTTTGCAATGTTACATATTATATAGTAAAATGAATTCCTTATATAGCATTGGCCCTAGATATGGAAAATTCAAATAGTGTCATTACACAGCACAGGACTTGTGATCGATAGAAAAAAGTGGCTCACAAATGTTTTCATACGTGGTTCTATTTAAATATATATCTTTTTTTTTAATTTATTTTTTATTGGTTTATAAAAATAGAAATATTACATGTCACGGAATAGGAAATACAACATTGTATGGGAAATGCACCACATCTGGATTGAGACTCTAAAGCAAATAATGAAAAGAAAAAAGAAACATAAATGGCTGGTTTATGCTAGGAATTCACACGATTTAAATGAATAATTAAACATTAAGTGTACCAACTTAAAAACCACCCCACCCCATGAAAACAAAACAAAAAATATGGCCAAAGTTTCAGCAAAAGCCAGGGTTTCTATTAATTTTGCTGAATGCTCCAGTTTAAACAGAGGTGCATTCCCACTCAGTCTGCAGATAAGCTTTCAGTGTGCTGTTGGCCTCTCCACTGTAGTGTAATTGTCGCCTCAAGGATTGTTGTACAGAGGGTGGTAGGTGCAGGTGTCTGAAAAAAAATTTCAAGGTCATCCACTGATATCAAGGTGAGTATATTTCCCACTGTTGTACAATGAGGAACCCCAGTATAACCACTAGTAACTTAGTCCACTGCTTGAAATTATAACAGGGCCACATCCACTGAACATTGTCTTCTCACTACTGCTGTATGGTTTTCAATAAATTCACTTTCTAAATAGCAAATTAATTTATTTACCGGATTTGCCTGTCTCTGGCAAGATCTGTTTGAAATCTGTTTGGTTAATATGTGAGTGCATTTAGTAGATATGCACTCACCTTTTGAAGTCCAGTCATTTTCACAAAATTTTGGCAATCCAAACAAAATTATGTTCTTAGTGGATAGCAAACATGGAGTAAGGACTTCTTGCCACAATTGAGAACGTAAATGCATATTTATAATGAAAAACTCACAGCAACTCTTTAAGAGAACCTGAGAAACATATTTTACATTTTTCCCAGTATGCCGTATAACATCTGATTTCTACTTCCTTCTTCCTCCAATTCTACTTGTCATGCATCGGCAATATAAGCATTAGTTATAATAAAAGCTTAGCATAATTACATGTGTAATGTAAATTCCTCTTGATATATTAATCATCTTGTATGGTGTAAGAGCAGAGGAAATAAAACACATTGGACCAATTATGGTGATCACAGGTCCTGGTGAATATTACAGGAACGTTTTTCTCTGTATTGCACATCAATATGTATACGTGATATGTGTTCAGGAAATATGGTGGATCTGGAAATCCTAGCTGAGAGTCAGAAATTATCACCTGATAGTAGAACAGATCATAGTTAGATCCACTCAAGTGGAATATTTTTTTTAAATTGAGTACTATAACTTAAGGGAAGCCAGTGTAAGGGGTGACATAGGGGGAGAGGCATGGGAGGTGCGGGTGAACAAGAAGATGAGCCTCACCAACGCATTCCTTATGGACTGTACCGAGGCCAGCTGGGAACACTTAAGACCACTGAGAAGCGGATTGCAGTAGTCAAGCTATGTTTTTGAGATAGAAGCGGCAGGATTTAGCAAGTGACTGGACCCAATGTATAGTTTAAACAACAGAGATTTTTACTATCGCAGTATAAGAGGACAATGCCTGACCACCTAATTGGTGAACCATTGGAGGTAGGTTATTGCACAAAGCAGTAAATTAACAACTTTGTTTTTGTTTCATTAGATTTAATGTTTTTATGCTATAACATTATATTTATAAAACTGTAACTACAGAAATAACTTTCTTTCATTCTTGCTTAAAAATATACTTTACTATTGAAAATAGTTTCATTGCTAATGATATATGACAAACAATGAATTGTTACACTGAAATTATGCTTTAACAGTGCTCCCAAATGTCCTGCTTTTGGCTGGATAGTCCCTGTTTTTGTCCAGTCCCATCTTCCCAATTTAGTCCTTACATCTGGGGACACCAGGGCCTTGTCCCAAAGCAGCACAGCATGAACATATCGTTTGAAGTGCTTGTACTGTGCAGTGGACATTAGGACCATGCAGAGAGCGATTCAATCTGGTCCTGAATGTCAGGATATTCTGGAACCTGAACACACAGACCGAATCACTAACAGAAATATTTGTAATATCGGTACTTAGAATGGCTGGGTTAAATGAATTAACAGAATCATTATATCAAACCGAGGTCAAATGATTACAGAGGTGCGGAATAACGAACAAGCCGAGGTCAAAGGAGTACATGCGACAGTTTAAATGATATACAAGAGCCAGTCAAAGTACCAAACAAATCACAAGAAGAACGCACTATTGCACTACCAAGCAACCGCAACATGGCAACAAGTAATGGGAGAGATAAGTATACATAGGCTAGAATTAACAGTGATTGGATGAATATTGTTTGGAATTAACCACTATTCGTGGGGGTACATCACCCTCCTAAACTGAGCCCTAACATCATTGATATGTGCAGAATGACCCATTCGACCCTATATGTAAACATGCTGCATGCAAGCGTCCGCCGTAATGCCGGAGGGGATTGCGGCACTCGGAGCCGGGCTATCGGGTAAGCAGGCAGAAGGCCTGACAGTATGTTAGGGGCCGTCGAGAGACTGTTGGTCAGCTTGGCATGTTTCACTGCAGGTTGACATATCCTTTCATGGATGGGCACATCCACTTCCAGGGCAGTCCCCCCCATTACGATGCAAATTGTGTCACTGCTGACGCCTCCCCTCATGGTTCACCCACCTGCCAATGGTCCATATCTCCCAATATTCAGTCGTATGCTTTAGAAAGTGCAGCTTAATGTAAAGATACATTATCCATGTATATATGAGGCAGCTATTGCAGTTATATGAACAGCAACAATAAAAAGTGTAACTTTTTCTAAGGATATGTTGTCTAAGGTTGTGGTGTGCGTGCATCGTGCATTCTGGTCTTTTTAAAAGAAAATTAATTTGTGCCTTATTATACATATTTCATCCCAACAGAGAAAAAAAACTAGCCTGGGTTACTTTTATTATAACTTCAGTAGGTAGCATGTGGGCAGGACCAAACATCACTCAACACTTAGATTCCTCTTGATACAAGATCCAAAAGGACAGTAATAACATTCTCTGATAGGGCCTCACTAACCACCACTAATAAAAGGCTACAGTCCTATCACGGCATGTATCTGCATACTGTGGTTGCCTAGTAGCATTATTTGTATATCAGTAAAAGAAAGCACAAATTAAAATAAATGCTTTGTACTATTTTCAGATTATAAGACAGACATATACACTCAAACTGCCTAACATTCCAGGTGCCTCTTTAAATACACATTTTGAGAAACTTCTGTTGACCGAGTCAGGATAGCATCCATTCTTTATAAGTAATGGGTAAATACAATAATATGAACCACCTTTAAATTGAATGTCATGTGGATTCTGTCTGTTTGCACTGATTTCCACATCACCTAACTTTTCAATTTATCCCTTTAATCCACACACCTTTGTAGGCAATTCCTTAAGTACAGTTGATTGGATGACATTTTCCCAGTTTGTCTTTGTTTACATATTGTTTCTAACTTATTCTCTCCATAGCAAGGCTACATCCTGAAGGCAATAAAAGAATCTAAGAGATAGGGTAATCGGCAAAGCATAGAGATGAGCAATAATATCCTGCATTTCTTGGGTCACATTGCTCAGACATCCGTACATTGCCTGAAAAAATGGTTCTATTTATGTTCGTGCGTTGTAAGGCATTTATTTTTGAAATCCAATGAACGTTTTCCTCGCAATCTGTCTCCCTATTCTCTGCAGATATATTGTTGTCTCAACCAATTCTACCTTTTAAAATTCCATTCTAATCCATTTCTCTTCCAATTTAAATTATTTTCTTCAACCTCTTTTGTCTTTTGTTGGCTACTGCTGATGAGAGTATGATGACCATACGTAACCAGAACCCATATATTTCAGTTTAGCCACTACAATTGTAACTGGTAAAGCTGGCTTTCTTTACACCTTCAGCATTAAATACTAATGTCAAGTATATTACTATGTTACAGTCCTTCGTGCTTCATTGCGTTTATACTTTGCCTCATTAAACTATTTTAATAACCTTGAAAGGCACAGTCATATTTTGCACACAAGGTCGATGTTAGACGCACAATCCCGATCAATGATATGTGTAGCATTATACTTCTACCAATGGAAACAATTCTGTAAAAACTATTTTATTATAGATAATTATATTTCCCTTGTCGTATACCAGCGACAATTCATATTTAATCCAAACAATTTCACAGCATCACCAAAAGTGGAAATGAAACAAATAAAATACATTCAATAACACAAATCATATACAACATTTTAACAGCATATACATAAAAATGAAGCAGCAATGCAATATATTTATTACTTGTACATTGGTATTCTCTTTACTCCATAAAGGAAACTAAGTATATCAGCATTAACTGTCCTACTACTGTACATCAACTATGGTAATAATTCAACTTAATCACCATTTTTAAGTTTCATCAACTTTTTCAATATTTCCATTACTAAATTTGTCATCCATTTTGAATCCTAAATTTGTTTCTCCATTTGATGAAGAATCTATTTTATTTTCCTCTTCTTTATTTACTTCTTCATCTCCTTGCGTGTCATCTTCTTTATTTTTCCCTGACCATCGTAAATATAATCGATAACCTAAGAGTTAAAATACATTGAGTTCGATAAGAGGAGAGAGGGCGATATATATATAAATATATATATATATATATATAAATAAACATTTTAACAGAGTACATTCCAACATCTACATATCATACAGATGGTAAACCTGTTTACTAAGTACTGTGTTTTAGTCACACAGCCATTTAGTAGTCTGGTACATTAAACAGTATGGCAATTTTAGCTGATATTTTATTTGTGCAGTTGATTATTCATTATGGGATGTTAGAGTAATTTATGATGAACTTCAAAGGGAACTTGAACTAAAGGTTATTTCTTCTGGAGTTCATTTTCCTTGTGGCAGCAGTCAGTGATTTTTCTGTTAAACATGCTGGAGTTACAGGTGCTAGACATGTGCAATTCATTTCCGTCTGAATGGAAATTCGAACGAATTTTGAACATTCGGATATTCGGATGCTTCCGAATTTCCAAATTGCCGAATTTCCGAAGTGCGGTATTTCTGAAGTGCTGAACCGAACCGAATTGCCAAATTTCCGAAATGCTGCAGTGCTTCAAACTTCTGAAAAGTGGCAAAACGGGTAGGGGTAGGATTGGGGTTGGGGTAGGGTTAGCCATAGGGTTTGGGATTGGGTTAGGGTTAGGCGTACTGTTAAGGGTAGGGTTAGGGTTAGGAGTAGGGTTAGGGTTGGGCTAAGAGTAGGGTTAGAGTCAGGGTAGGGTTAGGAGTAAGGTTAGGGGTAGGGTTTGGGTTAGGGTTGGGTAAAGAGTAGGGTTAGGGTAGAGTTAGGGTTTAGGGGAAGGGTTAGGGTTGGGTTAGGAGAAGAGTTAGGGTAGGGTTAGGGTAGGGTTAGGGTACCTCTAACCCTAACCTACCCCTACCCTAACCCTACTCCTAAACCTAACCCTACCCTAACCTAACCCTACTCCTAAACCTAACCATAACCCTACCCCTAACCCTCCACTTACCCTAAGTGCCAAAGTTCCGAAGTGCCGAATTTCGGAAGTGCCGTGCCAAAGTGTCGAATTGCTGAAGTGTTTAGTCCATGTACAGCATTTATTGGCAGGGGCGTTGCTAATGGGGAGCTGGGCCCAAATGTGGTGTCCGGTAGCCCGGATCTTTTTGCCCCACAGGCTGCACTACTTTCCGTGTCCCTGGTTGTTTGATGAAGGTCAGCGGGGCAGTGGAAGCTGTGCATCAATCTCTTTTAATGTGTCGCTTCTGGTTCCAGCTTAGGGGAGAGGGCATGGAAAGTGCGCATGCAGCACAGCAGCCATGTAGAAGGGTCCTGGGATATTGACAATGAAGAGCAGTGCTAACAAAAAACTATCAGCTCTCCCTACAAGAGGCTTGCCAGCTTCAGGGCTGATAGCCCTAAAATGGATACTGGACTTAACTCTGGCCTCATTCCACCCTGAATGATGATGGCCTAGAAGGAATTTGTCATCCAGCCACAGTTTCCTTGTTATGTAAATATGCCTATGTGTGTCTGGATGTGTCATTGTGTGCCTGTCTGTGGCTCTCTGTACCTGTGTGTGTGTATATATAAATTTGTGTGTATATGTATGTCTGTTTGTACTTGTCTGTATGTCTCTATGCATGACTGTGCCGGTTGTGTCTGTAGTTGTGCGTAGCTGATGTTTGGGGAGGGACCAGGGGTGGGGCACTTTGAAGTGGTCACCAAATAATTTTTGGGCTCAAGCCCTGGGTGTTTTTTTTTTCTCTAGCATTATACTTGTGAATAATATAGGTATTGCAGGACTCATCACTGAGGGCATGTAGTGTTTTTCCTGACACTATAGTGACCTTAAATTTATAGGCTATCCACCTCTGACCATTATGAAATGGTCCAAAAATAACTTTACTTACCTTGTTTTTGGCAAGACTCTCTCAGCGCTGGCTATGTCTTCTCCTCTTGCAATATCACGGCAGTGGTGGGACCTAATGCGCATACACAGTGAGTGCCGCTCACACATTATTACTTTGTCATAGGAAAGCATTGAATCAATGTTTTTCTATGGATAACATTCAAGATGTTAGAAGTCCTCATGCAAAGTGTGAGGACTTCCAACATTGTGTAACGGAGTAAACGGTGGAATCATTGCAGTGTTTTATATTGCAGGGTTAAGAAGACAGGGACACTGATCCACTACTTAATAAATAAGATGAAGTGGTTTTGGTGCCTTTGGTGTCCCTTTAAGTAGGTTTTACAGATCTCCCAACATCACGAGTACTGGTTTGAATTGAATCTGTGCACACTATACACTAAACAGTGAGTTTGCTATGTGGAATATGTCATTTTTTCTACTCCGTTCTCTTAAATGTATCTGTCAAAATTCCTCAGAAGTTAACTTCATTCACTATCAACAGAGCTAGAATTGCCACTAAGGTGAAAGCAAGATTGGTGGGGTGGGATTTGGGATTAGGTGATGATTATAATGTAAGAGTTTTTTTTGGTTTGTTTATGGATCCAGTTCCATTTATCCCTATCAAGGAGTAAATGAATGAGGGTAATTTGTTGTAATTCAGCTATTCGAGCAGGTAAGTCGCCAGGACGGCGGGGACGTGTTATGCCACCCGCCGGTGTTTAGTGCCGGGTCCCCACGGACGGCATAGCACGTCCACCATCCTTAAGGGGTTAAAAGTGTATCTAAAATGTTTTAATCATTTGCAACCTTATTTTAAAAGTGTATCTAAAAATATTAAATCATTTGGAAAGCTTATCCAGCAACATTAAATTGAGGCCTAAATGTGTAATGTTGCATCCATTACTTACCAACTAGTATTAAAACTGCAAATGCAATCTGAAAAATGCTGTAAATAAGCGGGAAGGAAAACATCAAACCGAGTTGTTCAGGTGTGAAGGAGAGTTGAACTATGGTGGTACATAACTGGGTATTCTGTGTGCCTGTTTCCAGTGCCACTGTACGACATCTAAGCAAACAGAAAACATCCAAAATTATTTACTTGTTTGATGGAAAATACATTGCGAACACAAATAAGGTACGGTGTACATGATGTATACCTATACATATCATATATATATATACAGGGACGTATTAGCCGCGAGGCAAACAAGGCATTTGCCTTGGGCGGCATTTTCCAGGGGGCGGCAAAAAAAGCCGTCCCCAAATGCCCAGGGCAAATGCCTTGTTAGCCTTGCGGCTAACCGACATGCCAGTCGGGCTGCTGGGCGGGCGGCAGGCTGGCGGGGTTGCACTTTCCCCTGAGCTCTCTGCTCAGCTCCCTCGCGTGCCGCCCGCAGAGTGAGGCTGGGAGCCGGAATATGACGTCATCTTCCGGCTCCGCCTCCCAGCCTCACTCTGCGGGCGGCGCGCGAGGGAGCCGAGCAGAGAGCTCAGGGGAAAGTGCTCCCTCGCCAGCCGCCCGCCCGTCCGCCCAGCAGCCACTGGACCACCAGGGAATGGGAGAACTCCCCCCACCCCCAGCATTCCCAAAGGTAAGGAGGCTGAGGGGTGGGGGGAGGTTAAATTAAGAAAAAGAGAGAAGTGAGTATTAATGTGAGTGTGTCTGACTGTGTTGGTCTGTTAGTGTGTGTGTGTGTCTGTTAGTGTGTGTGTCGGACTGTGTGTGTCTGTTAGTGTGTGTGTGTCTGTTAGTGTGTGTGTCTGACTGTGTGTCTGTTAGTGTGTGTGTGTCTGACTGTGTGTGTCTGTTAGTGTGTGTGTGTCTGACTAAATGTGTCTGTTAGTGTTTGTGTGTGTCTGACTGTGTGTGTCTGACTGTGTGTGTCTGTTAGTGTGTGTGTGTGTCTGACTGTGTGTTAGTGTGTGTGCGTGTCTGACTGTGTGTCTGACTGTGTGTGTCTGTTAGTGTGTGTGTGTGTGTCTGTTAGTGTGTGTCTGTTAGTGTGTGAGTGTGTGTGTCTGTTAGTGTGCGTGTGTGTCTGTTAGTGTGTGTGTCTGACTGTGTGTGTCTGTTAGTGTGTGTGTCTGTTAGTGTGTGTGTGTGTGTCTGTCAGTGTGTGTCTGTTAGTGTGTGTGTCTGTTAGTGTGTGTGTGTGTCTGTTAGTGTGTGTGTCTGTTAGCAAGTGTGTGTTTCTGTTAGCTAGTGTATGCGTATCTGTCAGTGAATGTGTGTGTATTTAGAAGGCAGGGCAGGGGGGAAGGGTTGGGTGGGGGTGGCGCGCGCGGGGGGGTGTCTGAGTTTTGTCCTGCCTAGGGCAGCACAAGACCAAGATACAGCATGGGCCACCCGAT